>NW_004797919.1:113287-134731 GCF_000002075.1 Aplysia californica | reverse complement strand
TATATATATATATATATAACAAGTGAGTGAAGACTAAAAGCATCACCTTCCCCTCCCTAGAGCACAATGAGCGAGTTGGTAACAGATGAGGCATGACCAAGTCTGACGACAGTTGACGGGAGGAGCGGGGGATGTGCGGTGTGACAAGGCTGCCGTCACCGTCATTAATGAAACTGATTGATGATAGTGAAGCAGATGATGATGATCATGAAGACGATAATAAACTGGCATTACTGGCACATCAACAATAGTCAGTGATTATGATACATCTTTATACAGGATACTTTTAAATAGACTTATGTTCTGTGGATTATGATGAGATAACAAGTATTTCTCTGTCTAGTTAATAATAATAATAATGCCCCCAGCAGAGGGTTTTCAAAGGCACACATACAATGTTGATAATGTATTCAAACCACCAGATAACAGCAAAAATGTATAGAAAAAGTTCATAATCTATGAGGAATAATTTCTTGTCAAGTGAACATCTATAATACCCACTACAGAGACAAACAATACACTCCATTTCAATAAATAAGTGGCATAATAAAATAACTGTAATACCCTCTCTATTGCAGGACTGAAAAAATGATATCTTTTGTCAGAAGTAGAGCAAAAAATCTTGAGGGAAGAAACAGAAAAATCTCACATCAAAACAACACTTGTCAAATGCAAAGTGGGCACTGATATTATAGATAACCAGGCAGTTTTCAAGTAACACGTCAACGCAAGTGTCAATACAATCAGATAAATAAGGAAAAAACCATAGACAGGTTAAGCTGTACAAAGTTCTCACTCAGACAACAAATCGGGGGGAAAGGGGGTGGGGGGTGATGAACTGATGAAGAAGCCACAAAGCTCAAAGAGGGCTGTGTACACACCAAGACAACAAGCAAATAAAAACCGTTGCTCGGGGGGGGATCATATTCTCTTGCATCTGGAGCACAAACACACACCCTGAGGGTGCTGACAACACACAGTGAGGGCACGGACATGTGCAAAAACATAAAGCAAAGTCTAGAGCTCTGCACTTCTCAACCACAGCATTTGCCGTGTTCTTTTTTTCAATCAAAGAAATCTGCCCGACAACAGGAGAAGAGGAAACGTCTCAGAGACAATTTGATTCCGTGAATGCAAAAAGCAACAGTAAGAATGATTTGCACGACAATGAATACTCACACTTGTAATGCAACACACATACACAGACACAAACGGCAAAACATTTCCAATAAAAAAAAGTTCTCCACATCAGAAGAATGAACCTTCAGAGCTATACAAGTCCAATGTTCTATGTGCAGACAATCGAAATGACATCTCATTAATATTTTGGACACTCGAGACCCGAAGCGGAGTCAGGTTCATCATAATTCCCATGAGCGTTATATATTCACCACTGGCATTATATTAGCCAATGTGTTTGCCTCACATCTTGCTTTCATTCAAAAAACTCCCACCAGAAGAAAGCAAACAATCTGTTCCCTGACATCAGATCAGAACAGACATCGAAAAAATAAAAAAATCAACGGCACTCATTAGCAAATCCTTCTGCTAAATCAACCTCCTCTCTTGTCTATAACATTGGTTGGAACAAGAATCTGTTGGGAGTGAACAGTTCATGAACCATTGTCATCGAAACTTGAGAAACATCATACATCAGGACAGAGGAGCGAAACCTCTGATTCAATCAAAGAGAATGTGGGTCTGTTCAAACAACACACAGACGCCTGCTTCCCCTCAGATCAAAGCTAGAAGCCCAGCCACCAACTTCACCCCGAACAACATTTTGTTACAATATCAAAAGGTTGCATTTTATCATACTTGAAAGCTATTTCAGCTAAGCCTGTCACTAACATAAGGTTATACTTTCTGTACACAGAAGGCAAACTTTTCCTCAGACTACATGCCCGATACTTTTGTTTGGCAAAAAGAAGAGCAGCTCCATTTGACTCATTTTCCCTGAACTGACAGTTGCTGCATTTTTTTTTTTAACTCCCATCTGAGTGGCAGGTACTTGACTTGGTACCCATCTGTGACATCACAAAAACTGTTCTCCCTCAACTAAAACAATAATTTATGCTCACATTTAGTCCTCCTTTTATGAATGGACAGAGATATAATGCAGCCACACTGTCCCATAAGACCGGAACGTTTAACGGAATCACAGCAAAACCCAGTCATAGACACATAACAGATGTTGCAACTGAGATGCCCAAGGCAAAACCAATGATAAAAACCATTGCCATTACATTGAAGCTAACAACTGATTTACTGAAGAATTATTACATCCACAATAAAAGGTAGGCATTCAGCAAGAGTCTATATGACTGCTCGAGCAGCTGTACTGTTGAGACTCCGAGATCAAAGGGCGTCATTCTAAAAATCCAGATAAAATACATTTCATATTAGTATTAGGTCAATGCTGCTTGGGCTCAAGATTATAAAGATCTACATTGAGGACTACACCTCTTCTCTCCTCTCTTGTATCTATCATTGCTACCTCATTGTCAGGAGGACATTCTGTATCAATGACATTCAAAATTAAAATTCTTTAATTCTTTCATATTCACTGCAAATGACCTTCATTATACAGATAACTTTTTACCTCTTAGATACCTGAAAAAAGCAACATATACAAAGCAAACGGAGCTTATAAATATAAAGAAGGAAAAAATACAAGTCATGCAAAAACAGGCACAGTAAACACAATGAGACTTAAGTCTTCCAACAAAAAGATAAAAGCTGCACTTTAGGGAAAGAAGACAAATAAGAAAAAACTATGAAAATTCTACAAAGAAAAAGACCCCCCAAAAAATCTTTCCTTTTCCCAAATCATTCCATATCAGTTAAGATGCACAGGAGAGAAGGGAAACTACAACTCCTGCAAGCAAACCCAAACCAAAAATAAAACGTAACTCTATACACCTAGAGGAGTCTGTCTGTGTCCGAGTCTGACTGAGTAGGTTACAGTAAGTCCTCAGCCAGTTCTTGCTCAGTGTCCATCCGCTCAATTTGTGTCTCTGCCCTGGGTATAATGCAAGGGCATGCTTCCTAAATATCCTGTGTACAACAACTACGTAGCACAGAAGCAACGCCCTGACCCCTCATTTCTCCAGCGACCGCGAATGTTGAGCTCCCAAAGCTCTCTCCGAGCTCCTTCACACACATACGCACACACAGGGCCAAAACTAAAGAACTGACCATCCCCAACTGTTCACATATCCATACGAATACTCCTCCTCACTATCCTGCCTGGTATATAGCACTGGTGTCACCTCTACCAGACGTCAGTTCGAGAGTTAGGGTCAGGTACATGGGTGGGGTGGTAGGGGTGTCCTTTCTTTAGTCTAGCCCTGGTGGTATAAACACAATATGACTCTCTCAACCTTCACTACAACATACAGCAACAGGTGCGGCTGTAATCTGTACAAAAACCCGTCGTCAGTCAGCATGCAGTAAAAAAACTTCCTGTCTTAGGCAAAGCAAAAAGCAACAACTGGCGCTCTAAGCAAAGCAGTGGAACTGGCGCGTCTTCACAGGACTGATCTGGTATGCGGCAAACACTCCCGGGGGTGCTGCAGGCTGCGCCGTGGGCGCCAGGTATCCGGGGGGTCCCGCGGCGGCAGCAGCAGCAGCAGCGTAGTGCGGGTGTATCTGGGCGGGGTAGGTGGTGGCCAGGCCGGGCGGGTGCAGCACGGGGACCGGGTGCATGTGGGCCGGCAGGGGGTGGGACGAGTACTGGAGCTGGCGGGGAGACTGGTGGGCCGGGGGAGGGGCCACGCTCGGCGAGAACGCCCTGAGGAACACAAACAAGAGTTTGAGTTTAGTGTTAGTTAAAAGAGTTTTACAGCACTTGAAACAGAAATAGGTCATATAAAAGCCAAAAATTAGTGGTGTTACCAGACAGTGATATAAAAAAAAAACACGGAGGAGAGATAAGGACGATAAGTGTTTGAAGACAAAGAAAGAGCAAACCACACCAGAACACCCTAAGGGACAAAAAGGGAGTTTGAGTTAAGAGAACTACATCGACTCAATAGCAGTCATTTAGGGCTTGCTTGTTCAAGAAGAGAGAAGCACATCGACACAATTATGGTCATTTAGAGCAGAGAAAGAGGAAGACTAAATGACAGAAAAAACACTTGGAAAGAAAGCAAGTAGGACCTACCAGTAGCACCCTCCAATCACATGCATCTAATTCAATCAACAAAAAGGAAAAAGACAGGAATACAAAGTCTTAAATAAAACTTAACGCTTAAAAACTTTGATATCTTGTTGAGCGAAAGTCTCTAGCAAGTCAGTCCTACAGTGTCCCTATTTCAGTAGGAACCCTATTTCAGTAGGAAGAGTTTGAGTAAGACAGAAACAATTGATGAGAAAGAAAAGTAGACGCACATACCAGAGATTCTTTCCAGCCACCAGAGTATTACTTGGCAGAAGATAAGAATAGAAACTCTAAAGAAAAAAAAATAGCAGCAAACTCCACAAGGACACCACTAACCACACACTAAAAATAATAAAACATTAAGAATAATAAAAAGATAAATATCTCAATGGCAATAATGGTCATTTCAAGCAGACAGGAAGCAAAACTGACCCAATAAATCCACAGAGGGGGTTAAGGTACAATCGAACTTTCAACCAGCATCCTTCAACCACCCAGATACAAAGTTTTGAAACAGACAAGCCCCGACATCTCATCAAAGGCTGTTGTTTCACTCTATCCTTTCGAAAGACGGACTTATGCTCCAGCTTACCCAAACTGTGTGATAGAAGCAGAAGAGGGCAATGCCATCTGCTGGTGTTGATGGGCAGGCAGCAAGTACTGGTGCAGGGGAGATCCATGAAGTGGGGCCATACGCCGATAGTCTCTGTGGACGGGTCAAGGAAACACGTACATTAAAACAACAGCACAAATACCAATTGTTGTTGTTCCTGAAGTAAAGAAAAAAGTATATCGACACAACAACGGTCTCTTAGAGAACGGAAATGGTAAGATATAGACAGAAGAAGTAAAACGAAAGAAAAGAAGGACTCAACAGTGGCACCCTCCAACCACCAATACACACCAATACAATGGCACACATATCAATACAACAGCACACCAAACTGTGTTAAAACGAGAGTAAATGGAAATCTGGTGTGAACACTCCGGGTCTTTCAGATTTTTTGCTCAGAGAGTCACAGGACATGCGGCAAGAAAGCTGCCCCCCCCCCCCCCCCCCAACAAATACAGTCAGCATAACACACACAAACTTTAAAAAATAAAAAAACTGAGCCCCTTACCCATGTACGTCGACCTGTGAGCCAGTGTTGAGCAGCACAGGCTGAGCCAGCTGTACGGGGGACAAGTGACTCATGCCCGAGCTGCCCGCCTGCTGCACGCACAGACGCATGTTGCTGGCCCGGCTACCCGCCAGGTGCGAAGCCGCGCTCAAGCTGGGTCCAGGGCCGCCAGCCGCTGAGAGACTCCCAGCACTCACGTTGACGGCAATCTTGGCCGCTGTGGCTGCGGGGATGGCCCGGACTGTGGGTGACACATATGCCAGTTTTCCCTGGGCGGCCGCTGAGCTCAGCTCCAGCTGGACGTCAAACGGTGTGAGTTTCTCCAGCTTGGGAGAGCGGACGCGCAGCCGGTCCTTCTCCGAGAGCGAGGGCGCAGCCAACAGTTCCTGCTTGGGGATGTAGGGGCTGACCTTGACATGCTGCTTGCTGTGGTGGTGGTGCTGGTGGTGCTGGTGGTGGCTGCTGCTGCTCTGGCTACTGCTGGTGGTGGTGGTCACGCCCGAGGCACGCTGGTGCACCGAGCTGCTGGCGCTGTCCGAGCCCAGGAGGTGAGGCAGACTGCTGCTGCTGCTAGCACCACCAAATGACTGTGGGAACAGAGGAAAGTAGTTAGATGTATCAATTGACAACGAAGAAAAGAAAAGAGAAAAGAGAAAAAAACCCTACTGAACTATTCAGACCCGTAGTGACAAGCATAGGGATTCAAAATCCACATACCACATTGTCCCATATATCTTGTATCAAGCCTTCCTAATGTTAGCTTCCAGTCAAGCACAATCCAGACAACTTTGGAAATCCGGACTTCTGGATTTATCCGAAAATTGGCACCTCTGAGTAGTTCATACAACTACAACGTAGATGCACACTAAAAATTAATATTTTGTTCTAAAACAGCAAATCAACATATTCTCAACTGAGTACCATGTAATGACCTGTCAAGAAGAAAGTGTCTACATTACACAAAAAATGTTCGTATTCACTAGGTTCATTACAACAGTAACCACTATGACCTATAACTATTATAAATTTGTTACAATACCGACTCCACATTAGGTGGAACACAGCAAAATTATGTTACGAGGCAATGCCTCCGAATTAAAGGTCCATCTCCAATTTGACCCAGCCAAGTACGAAGAATGTCTTGAAAGCTCATCAAACAAGCGGAGTTCAAGAACGCCCCGTTGGGAATATGAACCACAGCCATCCACATTGAACCCCAGCATGACACCAACCAAGCTAAAAGTATGCCCCGGATTCAGTGAATGCATGTGTGTATGTGTGCATGTCGAAGAAGGGTGCAACTTGCCTGTGTCCAGCCATAATGTCATTTTGTTCAGGCTTCCCTAATACTTTTATAAGGATTTTTCTGTAACTTATTTTCCACTACCTTTTTTCATGATTTTTCCCCAAACTTTCTACAGCCTCTTTCATAATTTCCTCCAACATTCCACTGCCTTTGCGAAATTTTTCCCTCACTTTCTACTGCCTTTTTCTTAATTTTTCCCTCAATTTCCACTGCCTTTTTCGTGATTTTTTCACTTTCCATTTCCTTTTTTCTTGATTTTTCCCTTAATTGTTTTACTCACTACTGACCTGAGGGGTAAAAATGCTGTGAGAGACGGGCAGTTTGTCCATGAGTTCGTGCTTGATGTTGCTAGCAGTAAACAGATGAGGCTGATGATGCTGCTGCTGATGATGATGAGGCGGCTGCTGTCGCTGAGCGCTGCTGCTGGCACCACCGATGCTGCTGGGGCTGCTGGCAGGGCAGGGCATGGCGGCAGCGGCGATCCCCGCCGCCAAGCTGTTGTTGCTGTGGGCCAGCTGTAGGCTGTTGTTGGCTGAGGTGGTGGCCTCCTCTGTGTCTGACTCGTGGCTGTAGGCCACCGTCAGGTAACCATCGTCTGGTACACGAGAGCACAATGTCAAGGTCAAAACAAAATTGACTCAGTTTTTGTTTGTTTGTTAGAGTAAAGAGAAGCACATCGACACAATAATGGTCAGATAGTGCTGGGAAAAGGTCAGACAGACAGACAGAAAGAACAGAGTAAAGTTATGAGGTAGGACCTTCCTGCGGCGCCCTCCAACCTCCCGCACGTCTTTTTTCTTCTGGCCTTTTGTTTTTATACACAGTTGAACCTGTCCAAGACAACCCCCTCGCCTCCTTAAACACAACGAGGTTTTTAATGAGGCAGAACCTCAACATCTAGCTCCAAAACACAAAGATTATTCTGTCATTAGCAATAAAGTGCGATTTGGGCGTAACCATCATCTGCCACAGAAGATCACAACATCAGGCTTGCATACTTTTTTAAAACCTTATAGGGACCCAAACGTTATAACATCAGATTTCCTAACAACAAATAACATTCCATTAACTCTTTCCGCACGTAGTTATAACATCAGATTTCCTAACAACAAATAACATTCCATTAACTCTTTCCGCACGTAGTTGTTTTGGAGTCTAGACGTAATGAATTTGTGACTCGATTCGGCTACACAAGTGATGTACAAAATAACTTCATATAAGCGTAAGCATCACTCAAAACGTAACATATGATATATCAAATTGAAGGAAATTGAATAAGGAATACATTCCAAATTGAAGCAAGGATTAATTTTGAACATAAGTATGCATTACAAGGGTTAAAAATGGCGATGGTGGTGAGAAAAATACATTTTGACGGAAAAACTACACACACTAAACATGTGAAAGTGAATCAGCATAGCTATCTTATTATATACAGGCCAAGAGCACACTCCATAAATTTCTGAAATTGCAGCTTTGTATTTGAATGCAACATTCCAATTTTTGTTTGAGTTATGATATTTATACTGAGTCCGGTTAGATCGTTTTGTTGATGCAAGACCGCAAGAACTAATTCATTTGTTTTTCGCTAGACTGACGCTTCGCCAAAGTGAAACTAGATGTTTTCGTTTCCTAAACCCTTTCCAAGTCTTCAAAAACAATAAAAAGTACTTATAAAGGATGAATCATGTTAAAACGAAACAAAACTGAGGCACCCCATCATACGTCCGCAAGGGGCGTGGACTCGCCATCCGGAAAGAGTAAAGTAGGACTGGTTTTCGTGTAGTGTGTGTTATAAGATAACGCTTACAGTGAAAATGCCAAATCTGGGACATCACCAGAAATTCATGACAGTTGGCAAGTCAACGACATACACATTATTTTTGGTCCTTTTGGAGGTACATTAAGATATGAGCTTACCAATTATCTTTATATAAGTCAAATCACAACATAACAGGTACAACAATAATATTACACCAAGACACTAAACTCACCGAAAGTCTGAACAAGCGCGGAGTCTGAGAAACTGGTAGGGAGGTAACCGAGTCCAGTCTTCAGGGTACTGTCATGTCGTCCACTGAAACGTACAAACACAGCATCCAAAATCAAACTCTTTGCCTAGCACAAATCGTTAGCTCGTGTTAATAATACGGCGTTTTAAAAAAGTAGCGATACATCGGAGCATGGCATAGAAAGTGTCAAGTGGTGGTGAGTGGTGGTGAGTGGTCACTCACAGCAAGCTGACACCTCTTAAACACAACTTTTCACAGAAGTTGATAAGGAATACAATGATTATTTCGACCAGAAACAAGAAGCTTAGTTTTAGTTCTAGTGAT
This sequence comes from Aplysia californica, assembly GCF_000002075.1. Taxonomy (NCBI): domain Eukaryota; kingdom Metazoa; phylum Mollusca; class Gastropoda; order Aplysiida; family Aplysiidae; genus Aplysia; species Aplysia californica. Next base: position 125,806 of record NW_004797919.1, on the reverse strand, counting down.
GGGAAAAAGAAAAAGGGACAGAAACTCTGCTGCGCCTTCCAACCACCCATGTTCTACACTTCGGACAAAGCAAAAATATCAACAAAGACAGAACAACAACAAACACCACCCACCTCCTGGGGTGCCGCGTCAAAGCTGTGCTCTCTGCCACACTCTGGTCACCGTCCTCCCTCCGAACGTTCTTCACCTGCAGGTAGCGATCTGACTGGTGGTGCTCACCTCCGGCCACCACGGTCTGCCTACTGCCGTTGCGGTGGTGGTGGTGGTGGCGGCCAGAGCGGGAGGAGCGCATGGTACGCAGGCCGTCCCCCTCGTCCTCGCTCTCCGAGCTGATGGTGATGACGCTGGGGTCCGGGCTGGGCGTGTCCCGGATCAGGATGTACGGGTGGCGCGGGGCAGGCTGGTCCTGCGAGCTGGTGAGGGAGACCGAGGGCAGCACAGGCCGGGAGGACACAGGCTGCCTCAGGTGCGAGGACGCGGACGACGACGCTGACGACCAGTCTGCCAGGTGCAGGAGGGCCGCTTCCTCGGCTGTCGGGACGGCCGGCACCCCCTGGTGGGAGCTCGACTGATCTATGAGGGCCAGGGGAGGGCTGCTCTCCTTTACACGCTTCTTCACTGGAGACAGCTGGGTAGACGGAACCTCCTTGTGATGTCTAAAGAGAAGAGAAAGATTATCCCAGGTGAAGACAATGACCACATACACTGCTTTGAATATTATCTTTTCATTTAATCTCCATTAATCATCCCTTTTTTAGTGGTACATGTAGATTAAAATTTGTTCTTCAAGGAGGAGGGGTTTCGAGGTTTGGATTTTTATTGGGTATAGTTTATAAAACACTACCACACAAGACAGCCTCCATAACCATAACATATAAGAAACAAAACCTTTTTGCTGACGCTTTTTAGTTTCACTTGTGCGAATCAGAATTCTAAAGCTTATTTTGCATTAGCGCATTGACTTGTGTGGAGAACAAATGAAGACAGATTTCTAGCCTGGTGTATTGTACCTGTAGCGAGTCGGGCGCTTGCTGCTCTGTGCAGAACTGTGGCGGGCACTGAGAGAATACGAGGTGGGGACCATGCCGATATTCCACTGTTGTGACGAAGTACTCTGAAACACACACAAACAAATAACACATTAGACATGGCATTCAACAAAGCTTATTTGTTTGAGCAAACAGAAAATCACCTACATATTACGGGTCTTTTACAGCCAAGAAATACTAAGGCAGGCAAACAGAAACAACAGAAGGGAAAAACATTAAAATACACCAGTGGTGCCCTCAAGCCAGTCACAATCTACCCAGCAAGAAAATGCACTCAGGCAGCTGGTAAAAAGCAACCAATACCAGTCTGTTCAAACCTCTCGACAAACGTTATCAAAGGTAGGCTTGTTCAATCCCTGACTACACATTTTTAAACCAGTACCTTTGATATATGATATATCAGAGACAACAAGATACTGGGAAATCGAAATGTACTTCTCCATAGAAAGAATCCTGAACAAAAAATACAAAAATTGACAGGGAGACAAGAGGCTAAAGAACTGAAAAAAATAAAATACAACAGAAAGGAGAAATGTGTCTGAGTGAGATTCAACAATAAACATGTAACTTTCCACTCTTTCATAGAACAAAGTATCTCAGAAAAACTAGCAGTATATGCTTGAATCCAGGAAAATATCCCCAGATCAAAAGGAAGGAAGAAGACAGGATAAATAAAAATAATCCAGTGTGAAAGACGACCCAACAAAATGTAAAGAAATTCTAGAACAAACAGGCAAATTATGAAGTAAAAAATTTTTTTAAATTAAAAAAAAACGAGCTTCATCCTCAACCGACCAATGGCAGCACAGCCGTGGGTGTGGAGTCAAAGGTGTCAGTGCCGACCATGATGGGCTGCCTCCATGCCTCGGGCGGCAGGCCGTCCTGTAAGTGGGGCACTCGTTGAGGGGCGGGGGCCAGGGAGGGCCAGGGACCCATCACCACGGGACGACTGCTGGCCCAGCTGCCGTGGGCATTCTGGGGGAAAGGAAAACAAACACAAACAATGACATTTGTTCTCTGAGACAGGAGGTAACTTTTGTCTAAACAATTCTGCTCCTTAGCAGTAACACCAGTCATCAGCAAGCTTGTAGCTATAAAAGTAGAGCAGGAAGCAAAGGGTTGTTCACCACAATAAAATAACAACCGTCAACCCAACAACAATAATATTAATAACTACTGAAACAATAAAAACAAATTTGCCTTACATTTGAGGGATCTAACGATGAAAGAAAAAGTCTTGTCCACCCAAAAGTCAACACCATTTCACTTCTCCCTCTCCAGACATTATATTCTACATTTCACATTTCTTGTAAAAATCATGCATGTCATACAATTTGGTCACAATCATAACACAATTCCCTTTATTTTCTGTTGTTCTGAAAAACTTTAGAATTCAACACTTACCAAAATCAACCTTATGACTTGAGAAAAAGTGATAAAGTCTCAATAATCAGATTTTAACCCATGCAACAAAATTCCGCAATACTGAAACAAGTAACAGGCGTCTAGAGACCATGAAAAAAATTGACTTAGGTAATTGTGTTATGACCGTGGTGATTTGGTCAACAGCTCCTGAGCTCATCTTTTTTTTTTCTGTTTTGTTACTATACCATCTCCTCCATCAACTGCAGTACCACATAAAGCCCCTGACAAATTAAAAATTCCATTACAACAATTACTTCACCTCACCATCGACAGTATTTCACCATTCTCTGCAACAGAGAGTTTTTAATGCATTTAATAAGACTCACACTTTCACCTTTATCTCTGCCCCAGTTACAGCAGTACAACCAGATATTCCTTTCAACCACTAGGTTGTCATCACTGGTTTTCACACCAACATTGAGTCGCAACATCAAAAAAATATAACGTATTTCACAGCCGTAGGAACTGGCCAAAAATATATATAATATATTCACACATAAATATAATGGAAATGCTTCAAGCACAGAAAAGCTACCTTACAAAAAAATGGCGCTGTACCAAGAAAGCACAATCTAGTTTTGAACAACATAAGGTAGACATTGTCACACAAGCATAAGTCTATGCCAAATAGTTGGAATAAGCCCCTGTCTGTACAGCTACACTAGCACATTCCTCTACACAGTCATCAAACAACAGGCTACAGCTGCATTCAGACTTGCTCAAGAAGAACACACAAACGGTTCATCCTGTGTTGGAAAAAAGCAAAATGGCACACAGCAAAAGCTAAATAATTCTAGGGCACACCCTTCAGTGCAGGGATTCATTTAGGTGGTAGGTTACAAAGCACACACATTAGGTAATAAATACGATTATGGGGGGAGAAAAATTAGTTTTGATGGCATAGTAGATAAATGAAGACAAAACAAATGGCAAGATTCTGCAATAAAACAACAATAAAAATTTTATGGAAAAGGAGACAAGATTCCTGTCCTTGAATACTGAAACAACAAGCAAAGACAACAGACCCACTATTGCAAAAACTAGAGAGTCAAAAATACTGCTGAAAGTCAGCATAAAATCCTGGTCAGACCATGAGATAAGACAGGGACAGAGTATCTCTTCCCTCAAGACTCGCAGACAACGAAAATCCCACACGAAAACAGAAACCAAATTAGAAACGCATGATGATGATCACCCTCTCATCCTTATCAGTGCTATAGTCTCTATAGTCTCTCCCCTTGTCCTCATCATAATCAATGTAGCTGTAATCATCACTCTCATAGCCTGTAACTGTCTTCAACATCATCACCATAGATATCATCATCTTCACCCTCTTTCACTACAACTGCAAACAATCTTTCCAAACTCACTTAAAGAATGTCTCTATCTACATCCCCACAGCTGAGCACATTTTAAAATTTTTAAAAAGCCCTACTAGAAGGACATTTGGCAACCATAAGAAAACATTTGGGACACGTGCCAAATTCTTCACACCTCCCCCCCTCCTGAATCTCATAAAGCCAAATGCTCAGTGAGACAAGGGGCCGACTTCAGACTATCAGATTGATAAAACTGATCCAATTATGCAAGGCAAACACATATGACAGGCAAAAAGCAACAAAAACAAGCTATTATTTCCATCACTCTTATACTGAAAAAATTCTGCTGGGAAAAAAAGTTGTTCCGTCGGTCATAACCTTTATGTATAGTATTATCACAAGAAAAAAAGTCTGCACAAGAACGAAAGTTTCATCTACGTTCATCAACAGCAAAGGTTTCACTTCAATTGCAATCCCTTTGACTTTTGACGGAAATGGTTTGAGTTGATGTTTGCACCCTGTAACTACGACGATACTGCTACATTTCACCAAGAACAGATTATAACAATACCGCACACACACAGACTACTAACTACTTTTAACCTATGCAAACCATAAGGGTGTGTGTGGGAGGCACCATCCATGTTTCAAATAAATGAATAAATAAATCAATTGATTTTTTAACAATAAATAAATAAACAGAATGTCTAAATAAACAAGTAAATAAAAAAATAAAGAAAGAAATAAAAAAGATTGACAGCAAAACAGCAGCTGACAGTGTTCAAGCTCCAAAATCAAAGCATGTATACACTAAAGCAAGACTAGATATGAAGAACACTACACAGGGATGATTGAGACAGAGAGAAGCTGAAATTTGTTAGGTCAACAGCTATACAAGGAGAGTAATGATTGACATGTACCCAGTATATGATTGAGAGAAAATTTGTTACAAAAAGAACAGCAGGTCACTCTAAGCTCAGCAAGAAAGTTTAAAAAAAAGTTATTAGTGTTGTACAAGTGGTAGAAAAACCAGTGTACATACAGCCATGAGAACTGGCCTGGCAGTTTCCACCATTGTGACAGGTGTGAGCTGCGAAGTCTGAAAACAAGTGGAACAGTCCTGTGTCATCAAACAGAATGGTGAGGGACACCAGTTCAGTTCTACATTGTGTCAGAAAAACCACTTCACTAAAGCATGACTTATCTGCAGTACCACTTCCGTATAGGGCTGGGCGAGTTCATTTGTCCACTGTCCTTAATTGTTTTGAAACACACGCATGTATGCACGCACGTACACGCACACACACACACAGACACTGGCGCGCACACACACATATCCCTTCCCCAAACTTATGGGGACCAACCTTCCATACAACCTGCAAGTAGGGTGTAGTTAAACCAGTAAATAAACCCAGAAAACAACATCACTAATTTGGCAGGACATAGTCCAGCCAGTGAAAGAACAAGCACTTTGCGGTACAGCTCAAACTACAAGCCATGGATTTCCTCGGTCCAATATCGACTTATGTCCAACCAGATCTGTTAACCACTGGTAAAGGCCAAAGATTTATTCGTTGTGAAGAGAAACCAGAGTTGCTAACCACGAGGGCTGCAGGGAATCAAATCTCCAGCAAGTGGTAGTATGAGATTAAAAGAGTTCAATCTGCATTTTAGATACTTTTGAGATATGAGACGCAAACGTAGACAAAACATTTTTCGTAGGTTTTTTTTTTTTTCAAAGCAGAATAGTCATTTCAGAACGAAATGTGGATAACAACATAGTATGTTGCAGAAACTGCAACAAATCGTGACTCAAAATACCCACATAATGTAGACAGAACCCTTTTAATCTAATACATCAAAGTGTCTTTCATGGCATGACTACATCGACACTTCACGCAGGAGAGATGCTAAGACACAAATGTCATCCATGAAGCTACCATAACGTGGAATGTTAAAGTGATATCTACAGAGTTCCTTCCCACAGGACTTTCGTCTAGCACACACTACACCTGGGGTGTGGACAAACAATAAAGTATTTTCATGGGGACACCAACACAAAGCTTTCACCACACTACATACAGCAAACACATACTGTCAGGTACAATTCATAGGTCAACAATTTACTCCACAGAAACACATCTCAACTCATCACAGGCACAGACTACATCATCACTAATGGTGCCACAATCAATTGACAGCTGCACTCTTTAACAGCAATATGAACAGTTCTAGAATGGACTCCGCCTTTTCAAATAAGAGTACCTTTACGAACTAAAATGGCCCTTGATCATAAGTGCTGTGATCACGCAAAGGTTCTCATTGATTGTCCAGACAGACTCAGAATCAAGTTCAAAGCCAGTCTCTCTCTCTCTCCCCTCCTCCCATTCCTACTCCCTCTCATCAGTTTCTGTCTCTCTCTCTCCCCTTTCCATTCCTACTCCCTCTCCCTCTCATCTCTTTCCCCTCTCCTCCTCCCCTCCCCCCTCCCTCATCTGAGTTTCTCGCTCACCTGGCTAATGAGCTGTGGCTGTATCTGTAGTGTCGGGGCAGGCTGGGTCACCATGGAGACAGCGCTGGGACGAACGGGAGAATTCAAACCTGCAAATGAAGCGTTGAAAAACACTATGAAATATCTGACCTTGATCATGGTACTTCATAAAATAACTGTTAAAAACCCCTACCAAGACAACACCTGGATTGCTCATGTGTCATGTTTGGGAAAGAACCCACATGTGGATGCATATTGGCCTTATAAGCAACTATTTTGAATGAAAATATCTTTAAAAATTCTATGTATACCACAGTAACTGTAGACATACAATCAAATGGTGTCTTCTCTCTCCTGAAAAAAACCCAGCTTTTTTTACATGTATCTGGCACACGAACCACTTAACTAACACCATCATGTGTTACAAGTATTTTTCCCTTGCATCTGACAAATGGCATAAAAAGTGCATTTGACACATATCTATTTGACATTGCATGGGCAATGTGTTTATGACACACAACAATCCGACACAGCAAAAATGTTTAACACACATCTAACATAAATGCGCAAAAACATTTTTTTGCACACACATCACAAAACCAGCATTCTCAACACCTTTTAAACACAGCAGCTAAACTCACCTGGCAAGGTCGCAGGCACCACCAGGGAGGGCATGCACAATGACTGTCGGAAGGGATCTGATCGGGCAAACTGACCCGAGGACCTCTGGGCAGCGGCGGCTGCGGCTGCCACCGTCTGGTTGAGCTGCTGGCCCACGGGTGTGGCCTGGTACGAGAGGTAGGGCCCGGAGGGCAGGGAGTACTGGAGGTACTGCAGGTCTGTGGCGCTCTGGCTGTGGCTGTTGGAGGAGGCCATCTGAGGGGAGGCAACAACATGGTCTGTTCATGTACTGCAAGACTAATAATATAAACAGCAAAATAACAATAATAAAAACAATTATAAATATAATTTGAAAAAGAAACAAATGGGGAAAATAAAGAATGCCCCAAAAGTGTGTACAAATGACCCATAATCTTAATCAAATCTATGTGTATGAACGAATCAGTTTATTTCAGTTCTCCAAATTACTGAAACAGGCATAAAGTAGGGGAGAAACAAGACAACACTGATCTTGAAAGGAAAACAGCGAGACTGAAGAAGTAATCACTGTGTATCCATGACTCACCTGTGAATGCAGTGCATTAATCTGGTTGTTGATCTGGTTGTTGTTGAAGGTCAGGGTGAAGTTACCGCTGGAGGAGGGGACCACCCCATGCATGACACTGCTGCAGTTCGATTCCATCAAGCGATGCGGACGCTTGTAGGCAATGTCCATGGCATTTAGACTCGCTTTGTAGCTGGAACAGACATCACGACAATACAATATTACAGAAAAAGTTCCCAGAAATGTTAAAAACCTATGTCCACCATCAAATAGAGCCAACGTACTGGTAGCTAAAATTATGTCCTCAGTATGCTATGAAGAACTAAGAAAGATTATCATGATAAACAAAATGACATTTATTAACAGTTGGAAAAAAGACAAAAATGAAAAAAAAATACAACAAATACCAAGAAAAATGTCAGACCAGCAACAAAAAAAAGAGCCCCCAATCCAATGAGCCCATCCATTGCAGAGTGAAGAATCGACAAATATCCCCCCACCATCATATAGTAAATACTGGCAGACCACCTATACTAAACAGTATCATGTTTCAACAAATGTTCTTTTTTATAGCAGGTCGTCCTCACATCCTTTACTCTGTTACACAACAAGGAAATCTGCTTGGCTCATAGAAAAATTTACAATGTATCATAAAGAATGATGTAAATGACTACAAGCTACCACTGTTCCTGAGCAGAAGTCGAAAAAGAGTGTGTGTCGTACACGTGTGCATGCTGGTCTTACATAAATGCTTGTCTTTATAAATAAATGTCTTACATGAGTAAGTGTCTTACATGCGTGCGTGTCCTACACGAGTCAGTGTCTTACACTTACATGAGCATGTGTCTGGCATGAATGTATGTTATTCAGGAGTAATGCATCTTACACAAATGTATATCTTAATGAAAGCATGTCTTATTTAAATGTACGTCTATGTATGTTTGACAGTGCTTGTCTTACATGAATATATGTCTTCCTTGAGTATGTGTCTTACATGAAGGTACGTCTATGTATGTTTAACATAAGTGCATGTCTTACATGACTGTGTCTTACAGGAGTATGTGTCTTACATGAATGTCTTAGTTTAGTATGGGGTTTTACAGCGCTCGCAACAGTAGAAGGTCATATGAGCGCGCAAAACAAGTTGGTTTATTTCTTGGTATGGTACTGGTCAATATTTATATTTAAAAATTTGAAAACGCTTAAAATCGAGTGTAAATAGATTTTAGATTTAAATTTAAATTTAAAACTACTTTCTGAATGACATTTCAAAATTCATAACTTTCCATAAAGGCCAATGGCCTTTATAAAATCCAAAATTCTGTTGGGATCAACGACGGAAAAAATGTCTTGCAATTTATTGCATTAAAAATATTTCCTTCGGGTCTCTTCGAAGTCTAGACATTCGGTTAAAATGTGTCTAATGGTAAAATCATGCGACACAGAACGGCTTCTCATCTCCCTGAAGGAGGTATTTGTATGTCTTACACGATTGCATGTCTTACATGAATTGACGTTTTACACAAGTGCATGTCTTACAGGAGGATGTGTCTTACATAAATGTATGTCTTACAGGAGTGTGTCTCACAGGAGTATGTGTCTTACATGAATGTTTGTTTTACACGAGTGCGCGTCTTACATGATTGTGTGTGGGTAGTCCTTGAGCCTGTCCAAGCTGACAAACTTATGTACAATAGCTTCCCTCGGGGTGATGCGGCGCTCTTGGTCTAGCGTGAGCATCTTCTTCAAAAGGTCCACAAAATCCTGGCGATCCATCTTCTCCACTAGCAGCTCGCTGCCCTCCATATCTGTGGGGACGTTGATCTGAACACAAAACAAATCAAATTTTGAATACAAAGCAAAACCAAACGTCACAAATAACAGTTGATCTGAGTCCAAACAAAAAGTCATCCTTAAAAGGAGAACTGTTTGCCTCTGAAAATTTTCAAAATTAAATTGCATTAGAAGGGAAAAAAATTGGAAGACCAGAAAAACATGGAAAAAGTAGAATCTAACGCTGCACCACTCCAAACAGCAATTAACAGCAACGATCATCTCGATCATCTCGTGTAGAGAGGAACTTACAGCAGAGCTTACAATATTCATAGTGCTCCACACACTTCCAACATGAACAGCAGCAGCTGTTTGGAGGGGGGACCTTTCGCCATACAGTAGAACTAGCCAAAGAAAACCCACAAGCCAAATTTGAACATCATCAAAGCTACAATATCAAACAACTTTCCTTTTGCAGTGAACATAGAAGGCAAGACTGAAAACGTTTGAAGCTTTAGAAAATGAAAGTCTTAAAAGAGCAGCTTAGCCCCCCCAACCCTCATCCATTTCAAAACCTAATCCATCACTTAATAAATTTTCTTTTCGCTACAAAGATTATTTATTTCCTAAAACTTTAAAAACCGTTACTTAAATGTAATCCATCTCTTTAATGACAAGTAAAATTTATGCTTAATGAATTGCGATCCTAAAAGATTGCCTTGCAATTCTCATTTGAAAAAATGGTCCCAGTAAATATTGTTAACAAAATAACAACAATCGTAACTAAAATGAGAAAAGATGAAAAAAACTGACACTTACATCCCTCCTCCTTACCTGGCCGATATCCTCTAGGCAATTGAAGATGTATTTACGGGCTTCTTTGGACTTTATCTTAGTTTCGTGCTCATGTTCTTCTGGAGACTAAAACCATAAAAAAGTAAAAAAGGTTAGACAAATGCATAATTAAGTGTTCCTTGTCATATCATATATAAAACACGCACAAACATATCATTTCATTAAGCATCTGTATAACTATAGACATACAGAAAACATGACTCAAAAATGTTCCTCTGGAGACTAAAACTATAAAGAAGGAAAAAGGTTAGATGAATGCATTGTAAGTGTTCCTTGTCATACCATATAAAACACACACATACAAAAGCACATCATTTTGTTAAGTATTCGTATAACTACAAAGAGAAAACAGTACTCAAAAAAGAGTTATCATCCATTCCCCATTTCTCAAGATGTCGAAGTAAATTTGTACACAAGCGACACAGGGTCAGATATATGTTTTAGGTTGAGTAGAGAGATAAACATGGACACAATAACAGTGACTTAGAGCTGCAGAGACAACAAATGGAGAGCTAAGAAGCACAACCTATAACAATCCACTTATCAAAATAAATAAAATGCACAAGTCTGAAAATTTCTTTCCATTAAATATGTAAACTTTTATTATCTAAACTGTGTCGATGGGGGTGCAAAACACCTACATCTAAAATATTTTTTTAAAAGGCACTGTGTCTTACCTTGAGTCTCCAGAAGGGATAACTGCCGTCAGTGTTATCTCGAACGAAGAAACGGTTGGTCTTGGTGGCGGCACTCAGCATGTGCTCTGCTGGCAGACCTTGTGTTTGTGAGATGTATCGAATCTGGGGGTAGGGACAGGTTGGTTTGAGCAAAAGAGAAGCACACTAGAGACACACCAACAATCGCATATAGTGGGGTAGGGGGTATGGTGAGGGACCGAAACCAGTGAACAGGAACAAGTATGACCTTCTAATGGGATCTAATGGGATTTTTAACAGGTGTGTTTATCAACAATCAGCATTCCAAAGGTGTCTTTTTAATTATTTGATTTATAAGGACAACAAGCTGCTGACTCATGTGCACAAATTTGTGACTGTCAGGGGGAAAAAAAAAGATCTCATATCTAGTGATAGCATCATTCACCTTTATAAGTATTGACACCCAAGTCTGGTTTAACGTTAGTGACAGAATTCTTTTTAATTGCAGAAGTCACAATTTCTTACACAGTACATCAAAACTAGACAGAGAAAAGCAACTCGACTGAGAGAAAATTTGGCAAGACAAACACGAGGGAAAAGTGTGCATTTTGGAATGTTCATTTGACTGCTTCTATGAGTAAAGAGAAGAGAGTAAGTAGCACATCAATGCAACGATGATCACTTCGCACTGCGGGGGAAAAAGTAAGCTAGACATACAGACAGTAAGACTTACAGGTGGCGCCCTCCCACCGCCTACATTGTGGGCTCAGTCCACTCACCTGGTCATACTCTGAGGAGCCAGGGTAAAGAGGCCAGCCCAAGAACAGCTCTGCTATGACACAGCCCAGGGACCACATGTCGATGGCTTCACAGAATGGAAGGCCAAGGAGAATTTCGGGGGCTCTGGGAAAAAAAGAGACAAAAAAGAGAAGAACGTAAGTATGGAGGTCGAGTAAAGTGAAGCACACAGACACAACTACAGTCTTTAAGTTGGTTTTCTTTTTTAAGTTTTAGTATGAGTTTGACAGCACTTGTACAATAATTAGGTCATAAATATTAGAAGGATGAGAAAAAAAGACAGATGTATCATACAAAAAAAGGAGCAAACCACACCAATGCACCCACCAACCAAATCACGCACAGACAGAACAGAGAGAAAGTAAAGAAGTAAGGTGTACCCATGGCGTCTTCTTTTGTTTTAGTGTTTTACGGTACTTGCAACACAATAAGGTTATATAAGTTCCGAAAATTAGGGGTGTTACAAGACCTTAACAAACCCAAAAAAGAAGGAGGGGAGATAAAGACAATAGATGTTTGATAGGAAAGAAGAAGCAAACCATACCAGAGCACCTGCCAACCACCTACGTGGCATCTTCAAACTACCCATTTAGAGTACTACACCACATCACAACAGCATCAACACTTCAAAAAGAATAAGGCAACTACAACAGTCACAGTGAAAAGAAGCTGAAGAACCTACTAGAACCAAAAATAGTACAGGGTGTAGTATCTTTGCTAGAACTTCAAACAACCATCCCCAAGGGGTCTAGTACGTAACCTGAACTCATTGAGTCAGAATCAGACAGAGAGAGAAAGAGAGGAGTTGGTTTTAGTAAGACTTTTACGGCACTTGCAACACAATAAGGTCAAATATAAGTGTCGAAGATTAGAGGTGTTACAAGAGAGTAACATAACAAACATAAAAAGGAGGAGAGATAAAGACGATAGTTGTTTAATAGGAAAGAAGGAGCAAACCACACCAGAGCACCCGCCAACCACCCACAAA
>NW_004797919.1:108667-111426 GCF_000002075.1 Aplysia californica | reverse complement strand
TCCAGTTGTATACGTGTGTGTTTGTGAGAGTGTAATGGGGGGGGGGGGGCGTTTTGTTACAGGGAGGTGATGCACAAGCCGACCCAATGACGTCAAAGTTACAACGGTGGAAGAAAGAGCGAGGCACGCTTATATTCACTTGTCAGGTTGGGCCATTAATTGTTTAGTGTTTTGGGTTGGGTTTTTTTTTAGTTTGATGAAAGAGAATCACATCGATCCATCCACGACAACAGACGCAGGGGAAAATAGCAAGATAGGCAGAGAAAATAAAACAGTGTCGTATATAAATTGTAACAATAAAAAATAAAAAATCAATAGTTGTAGGTAGAACTCGTATCCCTCCATTTGGAAAGTCCCAGTCCCGCTGAAAAAGATGTGTATGACACATATCGAAGACATATTTAGCACTCTGGCGCAGTTGGCAGACATACTGAAACAACACAACAACAGGACAGGAAACAAAGTGACATAGTTAAAATGACGCACAAAACATTCCAATCCCTCACGCACAAAATACCCCCCCCCCCCAAACCCACTTTATGAGAACATAACCCAACAATATTTTTCATATTGCAGGTTTTTAGTACATGTATTTTTTAAAGTAGTTTTAGTAAAGAGTTTTACAGCACTTGCAACACAATAAGGTCAAATATTTTCTAAAGAAAAGAAACGTTGCTAGGAAGTATCATACAATAGAAAAGAAGGAAGAGAGAGATATTTTAAGGATAATAGATGTTTGATGAGAAAGGTTGTGCAGACCACACCAGAGCACCCGCCAACCACCCACTCGACGCAACCTATTTAGCACCGACACAACTGAGCTGACACACACTGAAACAAGACACGGACAAGACAAAAAGAAAAAAAAATGAAATGACTCAAACGACACACATAGCGCAACCCCATCCTTTCCTTAAAAAGTTAAAAAAAAAATGACCCCAACAATTTTGCTGGTTTTCAGGTAAGGCGAACCCAATTTTTTTTTTATAAGAGAGGGGGGAAAACGGTGCTGGATTCCGTTTCATGTTACGCAACAAGTAAGCGCGGCTCCACCTTGGACAAGGGTCCACTCAGTCCAGGGCAGAATGGTTTTACAACTCTCTCGAAGCTCCTTAGCCGCGGGTCCCGGTGAGACCAGTGAAGGGGCGCCAAGAGAAGCACAAAAAAGACGTAAAAACTCCTCCCAGGACGCACGGGGAAAGGGCAACAAGGCACCGTCACACACCACCACACACATACGCGCGCGCGCGCGCGCACACACACACACACACACACACACACACACATCGTCACACATAATACACATATCGTCTCTCTCTCCCTCTCTCTCTCTCTCTCGATAGAGAGAGAGACAGAGAGAGAGAGAGACAGAGAGAGAGTTACTTTTCCCCAGCGTTTAACGATCGTTTTCGTGCCGGTGTGCTTCTCTTTACTCACAACTCAAAGGCACTTCAATGTCTTGACCAAACTCTCAGGTGCCACTTGTACGCCCCCACCCCCTTTTTCTCTCTCCGTTGTTTCTGTCCGTCGGTATTACTTTCCCCCCCCTTATTTGCGCTAAACGACCGTCCCTTCCCCTGGAAATAGAGGCTTCTCTTTAAAGTTACTCAAACCCAAAGGCACTGGGCACACACCCACCCAAAGGCACTGGGCACACACCCTCAAACGACGAACCTTTTGTTCTTAATCCTTTGATCTAAAATCCTCGGAAAGACCAAAGTCTCGTTGACGATACTCTATCTAGTGATTCGATACCTGTATTCACGGACATAGATTTGCTTGTTTGTTTCTTTGTTTTTGTATTCTCAGAATTCTGGCCAAGTGATGTTTCTTTGTTTTTGTATTCTGGCCAAGTGATTTCTGGCCAAGTGATTTCCCTTCTAAGGAAAATGGTGTGTGTGTTGTGCTCCTTGTCACACATCACGAATCGGAAACACTAAATACTGTTGGTATCGAAAACAAAGTTGCACCGAAGAAAAAGCCATCGCTCGAAAGAAGCGGCATGTTCGCCGTTCGAGGTGTAGCCTGCGAGCTAAAGTTCGTAGTTCGAGAGTGCGCAAAGGGTACTTCAAAGCCGTGGCCAAACACTCGCTCTCGTCGCGAGCTCAAAGCCTCCACCGGTCTATACTAATATGTATGTATGTAGCAGTTGGAAACACCTGGAGCATGACCTGGCTCTCTGTGCTTGTAATTGTAATGTAAATATATTTATAAATATAATTAATGCTAATGAGACGCCTCATCACACAGTCATACACCGTCACACACCACCACACACATACACACATCGTCACACATAATACACATATCGTCTCCCTCTCTCTCTCTCTCTCTCTCACACACACACACACACACACACACACACACACACACACACACACACACACACACATTTTGACAGGGACGGGTTCAGACTAGGGTCAGGTTATAGGCTGGTCACAGTGAACAGCACGGGGGTGCGTCTGTGGTCCCAAGCTTTGAATACTACTGACTGACTGGGAGGAAAAGAAGTCGTGTCTGGATCACACCATGAACTGTCCAGACCCGTTCTTACATACACACACGTTTGTACCATGAAGTGTCGTCTGTGACAAATGAGGAACCACTGAGGCTTTATCGATCTTTTACCACACTAGCACGTTCACACGCACGCAAACACACACACGCACGCACAGACAAACACACACACACACACACACACACACACGCACGCACGCACGCACACATACACGTACGCACGCGCACACACACACACGCGC
>NW_004797919.1:106095-107499 GCF_000002075.1 Aplysia californica | reverse complement strand
CAGACAGACAGACAGACAGACAGACAGACAGACAGACAGACAGACAGACAGACAGTTTTAGTTTGAGTAAAAGTTTCACAGAACTTGCAAAACAATAAGGCCATATAAGTTCCGAATATTAGAGGTGTCACAAGAGGGTAACAAACACAAAAAGGAGGAGGAGAGATAAGGACAATATAATATGTTTGATAGGAAAGAAGGAGCAAACCACACCAGAGCACCAGCCAACCACCCACGCAGACAGACAGACATCTATCTGGACGCTGTGACAAAACGAATGCGTAGGCCCTACTTCATTATGGTGGCTTATCGGTACTAAATGACGAGAGTGTCGCGTGCTTTTTTGTGGTGTGATGTGAGAGGATGAGAGAGAGAGTGAGAGAGAGGGGGTGAGATGGGTGGGAGAAACAGACACGGACAGACAGACAGACAGACAGACAGACAGGCAGGCAGACAGACAACGAGAGGGGGGAGGATGGCGACAGGCGGAGAAAAACACAGCAGATGCTCCATGACTGTGGGCGTCACAGCTCACCTGGTATACGACACGGGGAAAAAAACTACAACAAATGATCACGTGCCACTCCAGCTGAGTGCCCTTGGCAACACTGCAACAGTCTCCGCCTCACGTGTCGCTCGCAGCGAGAGATACTACTAAGATGATGTACGAGGGACTCAAGGCAAGCGTACGGCAGAGGGCGGGCCACCACAACAGCATTTCACATTTTCAGTGAGAATGAGAAGACATCAACACAAATGAATGTCTCGAATCGAAATTAACGTCACCGTAGGCCCACTTAATACTGACAAAATATTGTTTTTCTCTTAAAGAGGGGATGGGCTGGCGGAAGGGACAGACAGACAGACAGACAGACAGACAGACAGACAGACAGACAGACAGACAGACAGACAGACAGACAGACAGACAGACAGACAGAGTGAAAACAGCCTTGCAAGTACATTGATTTTTTTTTCAGCGACAGTGAGAGTCATTTGGAGTTTGGAGCTTGGACAAGGCAAATAAAAAAGAGGAATCAGAGAGAAAGAGAGAAACAGAAAGAGAGAAACAGAGAGAGGGAGACTGAGAGAGACAGACAGACAGACAGAAACAGAGAGATATTGAGAAAGAAAGAGTAAATACAATCTTGCAAGTACATGTACATGTACATTGTATTTTTAGTTTTCAGCGAGTTTGAGAAGAAATCAACACAAATTAATGTCTTGAGTTGAAATTAACGCTACAATAGGCCCACTAATACTGACAAAATATTGTTTTGAAAGAAGGGATGGGCTGGCGAGGGAGGGAGGGAGAGAGAGAGAGAGAGAGAGAGAGAGAGAGAGAGAGAGAGAGAGAGAGAAGAGAGAGAGAATAGAGTGTGTGTGTGTGTGTGTGTGTGTGTGTTT
>NW_004797919.1:103232-104773 GCF_000002075.1 Aplysia californica | reverse complement strand
GCGCGAAACATATTAAGATAGATAGAGAGAGAGCGTGAGAGAGAGAATCAGAAAGAGGGGGAGGGAGAGGTGGAGGGAGGAATGGAAAGAGGTGTACGTAAGATGCAGTATGTGCGTGTGTGTGCATACATGTATTAAGTTTGTCAGCATGAGAATTTTTTAAAGATTTAGTAAGTGTTTTACAGCACTTGCAACACAATAAGGTCATATAAGTGCCGAAGATTAGAGGTGTTACAAGAGAGTAACAAACACGAAAAAGAAGGAGGGGAGATTTGATAAGGATGATAGATGTTTGATAGGAAAGAAAGGGCAAACCAGAGCAACCGCCAACCACCCACGAGTATAAGAAAGAAAGAAAGAAAAAAAAGAAAGAAAGAAAGAAAACGTGAGAGACACACATACAAATGATCGAAGGGAACGAGGGAGAGTGATTGGGTGAGTTAAAGTGATTGAGTGTGTGTGTGCGTGTGTGAGAGAGGGGGGGGGAAGAGAGAGAGGGAGAGAGAGAGAGAGAGAGAGAGAGAGAGAGAGACAGACAGACAGAGACAGAGAGAAACAGAAAAGGGGAGAGAGAGAGAATGAAAAGAGTGAGAGAGAAAGAGAGAGTACGCGTGTGCGTTGACATGAGTATTCTTGTACTGGCAGATTCTGTTTTTGATCCTTGTAATGATGGTTCGTTAGCCTATATAGAAGTAAACTATTTGTCTTTGATGTTTGCAGAGGCCGTACTTGGGTAAGGGCTGAGTTTTTTTGTTTTGTTTTTTTAAGTAAGAAGAGTTTTACAGCCCTAATTGCAACACAAATCGATTTTTATAATGTGCCGAAAACTAGAGGTGTTACTAGAGAGTTGTTGTTTTTTAAAATTAAAAAATACTAGATGGGCTCCCTTTCAATGAAAGGAATGATCGGTACTTTAATATCAACTAAAAATCATTGGCCTACTATATTTACACTCTCCTGGAATGGAGCAATAAATCTTGAGAGATGCAAAAAATTAGAATGTCTAAATCTATACTCTCAAAACAAAATACGCCACGCGAAATATCACTTCCGGATTTTCTAAAATTATAGAGACAGAAGCGTCGGCCTACAAAAGCGATCGGCGAAATAAAGAAATTTAGCTTTTTGCAGCAAAACTCTCAAAACTGAAAAAACCAAGGGCGTCATGATCTGGAGAATATTTTAAAGAATCTTTTGGCGAAAACTGCATGTCGATCGATGCTGTCATTAAAAAGCCTTTTGAATAGCAAAATTCGGCCACCACAAATAGATAATAGATAAGGATAGAAAAGATAAGGAGGAAAACTGTTTTGGAGAAAAGAAGGAGCAAACCACACCTGAGCACCCGCCTACCACCCAATGATGGGTTTATTTTGTGCTTACCATGGCAGCACTTCGTGGCTGCCCTGGGTTTTCCTTACCTTCATTGTGCGGGTGGTTGGAGGACGCCACTGGTGGGTCCTACTTCTGTACTTTCCCTTTGTCGTGTCTGTCTGTCTGTCTGTCTGTCTGTCTGTCTGTCTGTCTGTCTGTCTGTCTGT
>NW_004797919.1:101155-102245 GCF_000002075.1 Aplysia californica | reverse complement strand
TTTACTCAAACAAACACACAAGCAAGCAAACAAACAAACAAACAAATACACACACAAACAACCCTTCACTCCGTTGTTTCTGTCTGTCAATCTTACTTTTCCCCAGCACTAAGTGATCATTATTGTTCCGATGTGCTTCTCTTTACTCAAACAAACATACACGCAAATAAACTCACAAACAAACGTGGATGGTTGGTGGGTGCTTTGGTATAGTTTACTCCTTCTTTCCTATCAAACATATATCGTCTTTATATCTCCCCTCCTTCTTCTTTATGTTTGTTACTCTCTTGTAACACCTCTAATATTCCGCGGGTGGTTGGCGGGTGCTCTGGTGCGGTTTGCTCCTTTTTTCCTCTCAAACATCTATCGTCCTTATCTCCCATCCTTCTTTTTTATGTTTGTTACTCTCTTGTAACACCTCTAATCTTTTGGCGCACATGACCTTATGCAGTTGCGAGCGCCGTGAAACCTCTACTAAAACAAAAACAAACAAACTCTCCGTTGTTTCTGTCTTACTTACCCCTCAGCACTAAATAACTATTTGTGTATCGATGTGCTTTTCTTTACTCAAACAAACAAACAAACAAACAAACAAACAAACAAACAAACAAACCTTCTCTCCGTTGTTTCTGTCTGTCTGTCTTACTTTTTCCCAGGACTAAGTGACCATTATTGTGTCGATGTACTCCTTTTTATCAAACAAACATTATACACACAAATAAACAAACACACAAACGTTATTGTGTACTCACGGGTTGACGTCATGTTTCTGCGGCACTGTGTAATTTCTTCATTTTTTTCTTTCATTCCGGAATGAAAGAAGGTTTGTTCCTGTCATAGGTCATGTCGGCGACTTTCTCTCGCCGGCCGGGCTGTCTTGTTGGGTCGTTTGTTTGTTTGTTTGTTTGTTTGTTTGTTTTTTGTTTGTTTTTTGTTTGTTTTTTGTTTGTTTTTTACGTCTTGTGGATTGAAAAAAAATTAGATAGTGCGTGAACTATGAGTATTGTTTGGTTATGTATGTGTGTGTGTGTGTGTGTGTGTGTGTGTGTGTGTGTGTGTGTGTGTGTGTGTGTGTGTGTGTGTGTGTGTG
>NW_004797919.1:98776-101055 GCF_000002075.1 Aplysia californica | reverse complement strand
TGTGTGTGTGTGTGTGACCGAAAAAGGCCACATTAGAGCTAGCAAGGCTTTATGGCGAGTCCATGGTAAAACTGCGAATCTGTCTGGAGGAGGGCCATAAGCCTAGGGTCGAAGCGACGGTCTACCTCACGCCTTCCTATCATCTACCTGCTATCTGCCCGTCACACGGGGGCAGACTCACTACTCCATCTTTCTTCCTTTCCTTCCCCTTCCTTTTTTTATTCTTTTTATAGCTTAGCTTGCCTGGACGTGAGAAAAGGAGGGCAGTTGGAGGATTTTGGTGGACGGGGGAGAGTGAGGCATGTAGGTGTGCGTGTGTGTGCGTGCGTGTGTGTGTGTGTGTGCGTGCGTGCGCGCGTGCGTATGTGTGTCTGCGCGCAGGTGTATGTGTGTGTCTGTATGTGAATGTATGTGTCTGTATGTGAATGTATGTGTCTGTATGTGAATGTATGTGTCTATCATGTATGTGCGTGCGTGCAGGTGGGAGAGAAGAGAGAGAGAGAGAAGGGAGAGAGAAAGGAGAGAGAAATGAGAAAGAAAGGCGGGAAAGGAGGAGGGACGGCGATGGGGAAGGGGTGCAGGGAGGAATGTTCCTGACGAAGGCACAGGTTTGGGAAACTCCAGAGCAAATAGTAAAAAAGAGCGGCAAACGAACATCTGTCAGAGCAGACGAGTGGCTGATGGAAATAGCTGCTCATCTCTGCTTAATGGCCTCGGGCAACCCAGCTCGTGCTAAAGGGGCTTACTGCTTGATCTTGTGCCGCACTGTTTGTACGTGTACTAAGTTTTGTTTAGTTTTTATAAGAGTTTTACGGCGCTTGTTTAGTTTTAGTAAGAGTTTTATGGCACTTGCACCACAATAAGGCAATGTAAGTGCCGAAGAACAGATGTATTAAAAGAGTAACACAAACAAAAAAGGAGGAGAGATAAGGACAATAGATGTTTGACAGGGAAGAAGGAGCAAACCACCCCAGAGCACCCGTCAAACCACAAACCCGAGCATGGAACACAATTAAGTCATATCATGGCATATGTAAGTGCCAAAAATTAGAGGTGTTACTGGAGTAACAAACAAAAGGAGGAGAGATGACGGTCGTTTGATAGGAAAGAAGGAGTATACCACACAAAAATGCCTTCTAACCACCCACGTTGTGTTTTGTCTACTGAAACATTGATTACTCATTCAGTTCGGTTTGATCTTATTTGTGCTGCTTTGTTTTTGTTTGTTCTTTAGGGGGGGAGGGGAGGGGGGCGGCTGTCCGAAGGTCCCAACGACACAGGCCAATAATCGTAATATAATCAACAACAACAACAAAAAAACCCTGGAAGAAAATTAAACATACCAAACCACACCAAGGCGCCCACAAACACCATCCCGCGGGAGCGGGGGAGAGGAGGGTAGGAAGGAAGGGCGCCCGAGAAGGCACAGCAGGCGTAGAACAGGCATGCGTTTAATTGCCAAAAATTGGCACCATAACAACATAAACAATAATCTGAAAGGAAAAAAAAAATTAAAAATACCCGAAACCATCTTGAGAATTACTCCATGAGCAAAATGTCTTGTGTTAGATTTGAGACTACGAATATGTATCAGTTTATTTATTTTTAAAATTAATCTTGAGTAAGGAGGGGGGGAGGGGGGAAGCGCACGCAGAGATAAAGAGCACAAAATACTATCGAACCTGCTCTAACGGTCACCTGTCCACGAGAATCACTTCCCAATTCCCCTTGCGGTTTTTTTTAACATGCCACTACCTAAGACGCCCACATAAGACAACCACTTTTCTCCTAGACAATAGGTAACCAGTCTTGGAGAATTTGTACTGCACTTGCAATGCTCCAATCAATATTTTTCGTATACATTCCAAACTCCTTACTCGTGCCTTTGACCCATGTAGAACTGCCAAACAGTGACCCAGCACACTCAGAGCTAGCTAACAAGGTGTTATGAAATTTCTTCGGATTTAGAACTGGCGTCTGCGGTGTAGTGGTTAGGCGCTCCGCCGTCGCACGCAGAAACCTCAGTACAATTTTGTAAGGGGAAAACTTTTATTGAGTAGGCCTTCACAAATAATAATACAATACGCGTATGCATCTTGGCCTTCCTGCCAAGACGTATCCCTTATAATTATAAGTTATAGTCCGGGTTGCCTTGACAGTCAAGGTCGATACCCACCTAATAATTGATCTAAATACATTCTTAGTGTTCACGGGGGCGTAAAAACACCCGCTTTCTGTTGTTTTTAAATCAATTGTTACTTCGTTGTTGGCAGCATGAC
>NW_004797919.1:96850-98560 GCF_000002075.1 Aplysia californica | reverse complement strand
GGGTTACTGTGTATTTGTTTGAACAAAGAAGAGCACATCAACACAATAACAGTCATTTACTGCGCAGAAAAGGTAAGAGAGAAACAACAAGGGAGAGAAACAACAAGGGAGAGAAATGAACCAGGACCGATAAGCAGTGCCCTCTACCACGTACGCCGTGTGTTTGAATGGAAATACGCAGACCAAAGCAATAACGGGCATTTAGTGCAAGGAAAGGTTAAACGACAGGGAGACAAAAACAACAGAGAAGAGAAAAGAAACAGGACTTAAAGTGCCTTGCAGTGAGGGATGGTGCGAGGGTGCCAGAACACATTTGGAGGAGGAAGGATGGGGGTGGGGGTGAGGAGGGATGGCAACTAACTAAGCGTCCAGCAACACATAATTTAAGTACTGTCGACAATTTAAAGATTTGAAAACCGAAAAAAACCCATTCATTCTTTAAAAATAAAATTATCGAACACTTCCACAGACAAAAGCTCAGTTGCGCTACGAAAAGAGCGAGGCGTAGCTCAAATTTGCCACTGACACCGGGAGGCCAACACAAGCAAATTGTTTCTCCCCTTCCCGGAGGGTTTTTTGTTCGGCTGCAATGTTACCTTGGCCGTTTTCGACAACAACGCGTGCACACACACACACACACACACACACATACACACACATCAGGACAGAAAATAGAAGTGGACGACGGACCGGACGAGGGAGACAGGGAAAGAAAGTCGGCCGACAAGGAGGAGGAGGAGTAAGCGATCCGGCAGGCCGTCTGCCAAGTCCACCGAGCAACACTTACGGATGCGAACATGCATCCTGTACCGGCGCCAAACACACGATCGTTACCCGCTAGCCCAGGCCTCTTCACGATTCCCCCTAAGCCCCTACGAAATACCTGCTGACTGACTCGGAAGACCGCCACGTTCACAATAATATAATTATTTTACGTTTTTGTTAGGGGTTATAATTTTTTTTTCTTCTTTTTTTTTTTGGGGGGGGGGAGATTTTATCATCTTTTGTTTGGAGAAAACCTCCTTGGGAGAGGATAATGTACAACTTTTCAAGACAATCAACCGTACAAACGACCAACACCACCCCCCCCCTCGTCATTTTTATCACAATGACACTGTACAAGATGAACATATATTTTATGTCTAAGATGACCACTTTTCTCCTTCCCAATGGGAGGTCGTATTGGACCGCCTCGACTGTATCTGCGTGGAGAGCAGTACGTCGGCGCAATAGCGGCCGGTCATTTAGTACATTACTGAGAAGGAGCAAGAGAGCTAAACAGAATAATTACACGGCAACAGTAGAGAAAAAAACGTTGTTAGCGACGCCCTCAAACCTCACGCATTTCGCCCTACCGGGATAAAATAAACGACAAAGCGGAGAGAAAAACATACATTATATATCTATATATTGTCGCTACACTTCTAATGTGCGGTACTAATATTAAGAACTGATTGTGTAGCAAGTGCCGTCAACACTGCGCTATAATGAAGACGAAAGAGAGAAAGAAAGAAAGAAATGTACAGCCAGTGCAACTAGGTGAAAGACCCGGGGTGGTGGTGGTGAGGAAGGAGGTAGGAGAGCAACAACCGTACAACCCAACTGTTCCGACCAGCCAGCCACCTCAACAACCATACAACCTTTCTCATTGTAATCAGCCGCGGGGGTGGGGGAGGAGGAGGGAGGGAGGGAGAGAATCAGGTCGCCGGG
>NW_004797919.1:89520-93347 GCF_000002075.1 Aplysia californica | reverse complement strand
CCCACACACACACACACACTCTGAGTCACTGTTAGTAAGTCACACTTAGAAAACAACAAGTTAGCCTGGGTAAATAGAAGCACATCAGCACAACAGCTAGCCTTTTAGAGCTGGGAGAAAAAGCCAGGTGAGAGTAAACAGGAAACAAACTAGAACCAGCCAATGGCACCCTCCAACCAACTTTGCTCTTTTATTTAGTTTTAGTAAGAGTTTTATGGCACTTGCAACACAATAAGATCATGTAAGTGCCAAAAAATAGATGTATTACACGAAAATAACATACACAAAAAAGGAGGAGGAGAGATAAGGACGATAGATGTTTTATAGGAAAGAAAGAGCAAACCATACCAGAGCATCCGCAAACCACCCACACGAATTTGGAGTAAAGAGAAACACATTGCTATAACAATAAAAACCATAGAGTACAGGGAAAGAGCAAGACAGACAGACAGACAGGGATTACAGTCAGAGGGAGAGAAAAGAAGTTCTCCTGATAACACCAAACTTGGAGCACTGAGTCTAACTCTAAGGGCACCATAATGTCCATCTCTTGTCCGACAGTATATCAAATTACATTACAGCCCACTCCCAGAATTCAGTGAAACAGTGACAGTTACAGAAAGACATGGTAAACGGGAACCTGAAGAAAGACAGCCACAGGATTTGCACACAATTTAAAAATAATTAGGTCGCCAAACATTATCTAAGAAGAGACACTGTCAAGAAATGGAAAAAAACCACACCAGATAACCTGCCAACCACCCAGATAACCTGCCAACCACCCACGGTAATAGAGACAAAAACAGAGAGATAAAAAGCTGGAGCTACTATTATTACTACTTGTGTAACATCATTGACTTTTCGCCCTACACCTTACAACCACAAGATACACTGCATTCCATACACAGAAAAACGATTCAACAATAAAAACACTCTGTTGTTTACCAGAAGCAGACATGATAACAGACAGCAGCCAGTTTATCAAGCACAGGCAGTCACATTGAATAGAAGAAAGAGCAGACCACATACAAAAGGGCTCCCATGAACAACCCAACAAATACACTACAAAAAAAAACCAAAAAGCTAAATTTGTATTTAGTGAGTGTTTTATGGCACTTGCAACACAATTAGATATAAGTGCACTAGATTAAAAAAAAGGTATTCCAAAAGAGAGACACAAACACAAAAAAGGAGGAGAAATAAGGATGATAGATAGGTGTGTGATAGAAAAGAACGAGCATAACACACCTGAGCATCCACCAACCACCCACCTGCAAAGTGTGAAAAAAAAAAAATCCCCCACAGTAGACTGACATGTGACAGAGGCAAAAAGTGAACAATTACAAGTGCTGAGAGACAGCCCCCAGACAGGGACTCTTCCAATACTGACCTGTAATAGCGAGATTGGAGGTAGGTAGAAGGTAATGCCTTAGACACATGACTAGCTGATCCAAAATCAATCACTTTGACCCTGTAGGGAAACCTTACAGGGTCCACCAACATGATGTTCTCTGGTTTCAGGTCAGCGTGAATTAATCCAAGCTCTTTCAATTTACCCAAGGCATGCAAAACCTGTCAGGGAAAAGACAAATATCAGTAAGTATAAGTAACATGTCTAGATACAAACAGAAATATGCATTCAACAATACAAGTCATTTAAAGATGATAAGGAAATAAATAGGACCAACCAGTAGCACACTCCAAATTTGAAACACAGAGCTTGGTTAAAATCACAATATATAATGCCTACTTTTGGCTTTCAGCTATCAATTAATTTCAAATGAAACTAATCACCAAAATCTAAAACACCATTACTCGTCACTTTCACTAATCATACTGACAAGTGCAAGACAAAAATACATTTGAAATTTAAACGCGCATACTGCACTTCAAAGTTGCGAGTTAAAATATCAAAAATAATGTTCTGTATAAAATCTGAGAGATTCTGATTACTGCTTAAACTAAGAGAGAAAACATTTCAGTGTACTCACTTGATAAGTGATGGGCCGAATGTACTTAAGGGGGAGAGGCTGGAATTTATTCTGCTTGAGGAAATCATACAAGTTTTGCTCAAGCATTTCAAAGACAAGGCAGGTGTGATTCTTGTGCTGGAAGCACTCATACGCTCGTACAAAATTGTAGTCATCTGCACTCTCCTGAGCAAGCCTGGACAGAATGCCCACCTGGAAAACAAAAACAAAAACACTCACATCAAATGTCACCTTAAAAAATTTTCAACCATTCCTTCTAATAATACAAGCTTTAACTTACCAGAACAGCTATAGTTGAAGCACAATTCTTTGACTCATTTTATAAATTTATTCAAGCTTGGTATGCTTGGTCGGTGTGCACACAGAATGTCACATAAAAGTGAAACCAAGCAAGATTTGTTTTGTTATTGTGGTTAAGAACAGGGAAAAAGCAAGACAGACACAACAGAAGTAAAGAAAAGAAGTACTACCTCCAGTGGCACCCTCCAAAGAAAGGCAAGAGACTGAGATTCACACAACGGTAAAAATATTAAATCTTAAGACATTAAAAAAACTTTGGAATTTAGATTCTTTAAATCATGAACAGCTATAAAAAGTAACAAAAACATCAACTGATCCCTTAATTTTCAAAAAGAGCAAAGGCATTCACTGAACCAACTCACCTCAATTTGCCCTTGTCTGGCATACGACGGATGATTCTTGAGAATCTTGATGGCGTAGATTTCATTTGAATGGTGCTTCCAACATTTGCACACCTGTCCAAACGTACCACGACCGAGGAACTCCAACACCTCATAGGCAGCGGTCTGAGAGTAGAGCACCTCATGCTGCACTAACTGGTAGTCTCCTTCCGAGTTGGCAGAGCCAGCATTGGCCGCCGCCTTTTTATTGCTGGTGGTGTTGGTGGTGGCTGCGGTGGTGGTCGGGGCTGTGCCGCTCTCATCTTCACTGGAAATGGCGTGCACTTCCGTCAACTGCATGAGATTGTTGTTGTTGTGGCGATGATGTGAGCGAACACCAGTGGTGGTGGTCGAGGCCCCAACAGCCGCTGCTCCTGTGGCTGTGCTACTAGTGGCACTAGAGTGTTGTGAGTTGGTGGCCGCTACAGCGGCACGAACTAGCACAGTTCCTGCACTACTGTCAATGTCCCCGGCACCCTTCCTTTTGACCCCCCGAGACACCAGCGTCGAGGAAGGCTGCTGCTGCTGAAGTTGGAGACTGTGTGCAGAGTGTGAGGGCAGACCCTGAGAAGAGTAGTGGTGCTGGTGATGCCCTTTACGGGCAGACACCGACGCTACGGATCCACGGCTGAAATCAGCTCTTGTTGTTTCACTGTGCTGAGTGTTACCAAGGCCAGACGAAGCCCCCGATGATGCAATTTGTGAGAGCAGAGCTTGATAGTCTGCGTTGTGTGGTTCAGGCACAAGGCTGTAGCCGCTGCTTGCATTGTGATTGTGAATGCTGTCATTCAACTGAAAAACGTTGCTTGTACTTCGGGACGACACTTGAGATGTCAGAAAAGGTGAGAAGGCTCGATGTGAAGAAACTACATGCTGCTCATTCGGCAGCGACTCCACTTTAATCTTCTTGAAATTACTGAATGCACTGATCTTGGCGTAGTTTGGTAGGGTTTCTTGCATCAGTGCATTGGTTCACTGCAATCAAATAAAGATAATGATTTTACATACAGTATGAGGGCAACTACACGAGCAATCATCATGTCAAATCAAATAAGCCTTTTCCATGTAAGTAAAACAAAGATATTTTTTAAAAAATAAAAAAAACAACAAAGCTATTTTCATATTTTTGTAATAAAGGGCCCCAAATGCAACGGGG
>NW_004797919.1:86795-89420 GCF_000002075.1 Aplysia californica | reverse complement strand
GGTCTGGAAAAAGTCTTCAAATCTGCCCTTTTCCAAAAATGATAAATGTATGACCAGAAAAAATAGCTGAGAAAGGTTTTGGCTACATTAATCTGAAAGTATAGTACTTTTTTTTTCTTGGTAAGTGTTTTATGGCGCTCGCAGCTGCATAAGGTCACATGATCACACGGGACACGCTAAACATTTTCAGTTGGTAGGAAATTTTGAATTTTGCCCGGGTGGCAGCAAAAACCTACCCTTATCGATTTTGGACCAGTAAGGGATCTTTAACGTGCGCAACTTGCAAACAGGACCTCCAAGATTGTTCCCCCATGTCAGAGAAGGCTAGATGTACATCTTTCCTACCATAAGATCAGGGGTGCGGCTGTAAGACAGCAGTAAGGAGCCAAGGAGTAGCAGTAGAAAGGCTGCAGAAATAGTCAGAGCCTAGAGGAGGGGGCGGGGGCAGAAAGTGGAGACGAAAGCAGACGACAAAACATTGTTAAAGAACAGGAAAGGAGAAAATTTTAGAGAAGAATATTTTCCGTCACTATCCGGATTCGAACCTGGGACCTATTGAAGGGAAGGCAAACACCTTAAGAGCCCCGAGTGTAGTACATTAACAGTCACTGGGTAATAACTTGACATCATTAAACAGACAAAATCTAAATTTAATACTGATGGACATAGGAGTCCTAATTGTCACTAAATTGGATCATAGGATCATTGTTAACCATCACAAAAAACAAAGGCAGAAGCATGGGCAAACAAACAGTAAAATAATGTTCATGATGATGCAGGAGAAAGACAGCAGCAGAAAAATTATTACAATATGTAAAACAAAAATTGACTGTCATGCTGAGACAGCAGCTCTACTCTGGGAGTCAATACTCCCTCAACTTATTCATATAAATAAAAATATCAATATTATAGTGACAAGATCCCATGTCACATGAATCCATTTTCAAGTGCTACAACTTACAAGAAAGGATGTTAAAAAACACTTTCAACCACCAAGAGAGCAAAACATGATACTGGTGGTTTAAACTATGGTACTTCAATTATATTACAATGCTAAAATTCAAACCAATTGGGGCTAAACCCTCTCCCTCACTACTTACTCGGACCTTCATGAAATAAACTCCTTTCACTGAACTGAAAAAAAAAGTTTAAAAGCAGACACTAGCAGACCTACAACTGTTCTGTGGGTAGAAACTTTTGAATCAATAACTATTTAACAATGATGAACCAACAGAGCACAAACAAAGACCTACAAAAATCTGTATTTGTATCACGACGCAGTGGAATCAGGCGCTCATCAATTTTTGGGCATATAGGGAGTTATTGGAATCATCCTAGAGCTTGTTTATTTGTCTTGCTTTAAGTGAAAAAATTAACCATCTATCTTGAATAGAATTGGAGATAATTGAAGGAGGTGGGAATAGCCTAGTTTCAGAGGTAAAAATAGCGAGAAAATAGACTCCAAATTTCAATTAATTTCATAGCTGGAGAGCCCTGGGAAAAACGAAAATTTACATTTTTTCCTGCTTTTAATCAACATTTTTCAGGAAAATCCACAGAGCGATCATGTGTCTTTGAATGGACATGAAAGATGTTTAGCCAAAAAACAAAAAATTTGGTAAAAATTGCCAAAAACACAGAAAATCACCTGTTTCTTACCACGCTGCCTCACATTTTAACCCCCACACAAAATCTGACAAACATGTATCTAGAAAAAAATGTGTTTTATAAAATTCCATTTATAAAGTGCTCTACCCCTGTTAAAGAACAAACTCTGAGCACTTTTCAAACACATAGTAAGAACACAGACAATGCATTGTGTTCTGACTAAAGACCAACATATAAGCCTATTTCATCTAAGAACAAAAATGACTTGAGTTGACTTTTAAACATGAATCAAATAATCTGATTTCTCTTAAATTTAAGCAGTGTGTTTCAGATCTTGGGGCCATGAAATGAAAATAATACTTGTGATAATCCAAACAGAACATGGTGGTATTCATTGCAACAAAAAGTAGAAAGTTCTAATCTTCAAAACAATAGTTGGTTTTCGTTTACTTTTCCTCCTGTTTCATATTTAGCTGCAATAGTGTTCATTTTTTACTACATACTGATACTGATGCAGTGAACATGAATATCGACTTCATTTCCGTAGCAAATTAATAGTTCAACAAATATTTGATGGTTACATACATTTGCACCAGCTTTAAAAGAGTGCAAGTACGCAGAGACAGAGTTTTCTGGAGCTTTTACTTTTTGACTAAAAATAGAAACAAGTGGAAGCCTAGGAGGCACAGACTTTATTTTTGGATAGAATCAAATGTGCAACGAGACATCCCATGGGTCAAACGATACGCGAAAGCCAAGTCTAGGTTGAGGTGGCGTTGAAGTTGCCCCCTGGCCGAATTTTCCCCAAACCTATGTGATGAGATAAACTGTGATGAAATCACTGGAGGTATGTGACGGCTTCACAGTGTGACGAGTTCACTGGTATCCGGAGAGATAGCCTATCAAACCTAAATTCTAAATGCAAACGAAGTGTATACAGACCCGGTAACCGGGAACAAAGTCACGAAGTATACAGACCCGGTAGGGGAACTCTTGTGATTTCGGAAAGTTTCAGCG
>NW_004797919.1:83570-85617 GCF_000002075.1 Aplysia californica | reverse complement strand
CCATGTTTTTGTTTTAACACCTATCCGTATGTACTTGTTTAACTATCGGTTCCATACGACATGGGGAACTCTGTGCCACTACTTTCCAGGCTACTCGTTAATCCGATCCGTACGCCTTGCATAGTAATATTAGTATAGCAGTCTGTCAAAAGTTTTTGAGAAATACTTAAAGTTTCAAAGAGATCTTCGTACTAGATCTAGATCTAGATCTATCTAGATCTATACTAAATCGAGATATTTCAAATTGTGAAGAATACAACCCTGGGGGGTACAAAATGACCACAGGGCTTACGGATAGGGCTAAAATCAAATCAATGATTGTTTTTTCCAAAACTGAATTCCTATCATTTTGCATCTTCTGAACATTGTAAGTAGGAATGTTAACTTAAACGTAAGTCAATGTATGAATAAGTCAATGTTAGCTCGAGTTCGCAGATCCTAGGCTAACTTGTTCCAGATCTAGATCTAAATCTAGATTTCTAGATTCTAGAATCTACATCCCCAGACCAAGAGTGAGAGCCTAGCGGCCTAGCGGCAAGAGTGGCAGTCTTAAAGTCTTTAGGCCTAGATATCTAGATCTAGATATCTAGATCTAGATCTAGAATCTAGTAACTAGAATATCTAGATCTAGATCTAGATCTAGTAGGCCCTCTATACTTTATTGAATTGGAGTAGAGATCTCAGTAGCCTATAAAGCCTACCCTGTCTTCTTGATCTTTCAAAATGGTAGTGAGTTTATTGAAGTAAAGCTATATCTATCTATCGTTAAGACAGTCTTTAATTCCTCGATTCACACTTCATGATATTCAAGCGATCTCATGGACCCTATGATGAAGCCGACCGAAGCGATCTTTCATTCATTGACCCTTCACAGGGAAGCTTTTGAAGATGTTCATTTTGAACTGCAAATATGTTAAAAAACGAGCATTTGCATAGCCATACAGACTAGACATAATTAAGTACTTTGGAGGTGACTAAAGACAAGGCAAACAGTTCGATCTACATGTACACGGATCTCACCAGAAAAACAACAGCAGTTGTGTGTGTGTGCGTGTGGCCCTGACCTATCCCAGCTCTAGCAATGTTGGCTGATGTATGGAAACAACCGTCTGGTAGATATCATTGACATACTTACCATCACTTGTAGAATATGAAATGTCCGTTACTTTGCTCCTACAAATCATTAATGAACAGCCCCCAAGTTCCTAAGAATGAAAGATAGCAACAATAATCCATAAACCCCCGAAATTAGGCTCGATTTGAGCCAATAAGTTTACCACTTCGACATGTCTGGCTATCATCAAGGGGGATACAGGCAAGGAACACTATGTGCGCTCGAAAGGATAGGTTGTTTACACTACGCAAAGAAGTCCATCCCTTTGGACAAGTTTTTATTCATCTTCCTAAAAAACTCATGGTACACTAGTATATCATGTTTTAATAACTCTGTATTCGTTGTGAAAAGAATCTGGTCATAAATTGATTAGCAATTAAAAAATAGTTTGGAAGAATTTCTTGGATATCCCTACGAGCATGGTAAACTTCTCCTGACGTCACTTCTGTTTTGCGCTCCCCATTGAGCCAATAGCGAAGGCGTGGATATTTTTAGACCCTAATATCCTTTGGTGATGATATGCCAAATAGGAAAGCCATTTGAATCGCTGCTAAAAAAAATCATATGAGATACCACACCCTTGGCATGCCAAAAATAAAATTACGCAAAATTAGGTTTTATTTAAAAAGACAATGCGTGAAAACCATGAACAACCTGCCTCTCATACTCTCGAATTAAATTAAAGTAGTTTAAACGATGATAAATTGATATATTTTATGGATTCAAAATATGCCACTCATCAATTACATTGAAGCCTTAACAGTCACTTTGTTTAACGATAGTGAATTTTTTGGTAAAGTAAAGTCTCTGTTGAGATAAACAGGCCGTGGCAATAGATACCCCTCGCCCACCCACCTCTCTCTCTTTCTCTTTGATCTCTCTCTCTCTCTCTGTCTCTCTCTCTGTCTCTCTCTCTCTCCTCTCTCTCTCTCT
>NW_004797919.1:82072-83404 GCF_000002075.1 Aplysia californica | reverse complement strand
TCTCTCTCTCTCTCTCTCTCTCTCTCTCTCTCTCTCTCTCTCTCTCTCTCTACTTACCTTCGAATCATCTTTAGTTTAGTACTCTGTTATTTTAAGATCAATTTAATTGCGCCTTTTCTCCCACTCATGCTCTTATAGATTTTTCTAAGTACTATTGCTTTTAATGCCTATACTTTGTACTGTTTTTGTATTCGTTTGTAAGCTATATTGTAATATAAATTCTAGCACTAGTCTTCGTTAAGCCTCCTCCAATGGAACTATATTGTTTAATCCGCAGCGAATGCAAATATAATAGGTTAATAAACAGCTGCAGCCTATGAGCTGTAACAGAAGCTTGCCATGGTGAGCTTTTTGAAGATAAGATAAAAAATACATGTACATGTATATTGAACTTGTTATTAAGTAGCCTACCAGACATAATGTAAAGATCTTGTGAGTGTCCAACTTATTCCTGGTAAGGCTTTTGAAACTGAATAATGTGCATGTAGGCAGAGCTATTCCTTTTAACAGTATTTCGTTCTTTTATTGTCATAGAGTATTCAAATACATTAAAAATTAGCATGTGGAAGTTGGTTGCAGCGGTAATGAGATGTAAAATTTACGCACACACCCGTAGCTAGGCCTTCTTAGGTATTAGAAGGCCAAAACCCGTAGATATTGCACATGTGTTCCGAATTCGCTGGTCTTCTCGCGATCTGAATTAGCTTTTGGTCCAAGCGCGCTTTAGAGTAAACCTTCGCTGGCACGAGGGAATGCATTACCTGGCAAATAATGACAAGGCAAGCGAAAGAGAATGCGAGCAATCTTGAGTCAAGCAAAGTGCGTAGAACCGGTGAGGCAAAGTAAATGTGTAATCGTAAAATTAGTCCGACGGATATATCTACATATAGATCTTCAAAATAATTATACACATGACACATTCTGCTTTTTTTTTTTTAAAACTTTTTTCGTTTGAAGGCAAAACTACACCCCAGCCTCTATTTCAATTAACCAATACCCTTTTCTACAAAGGTCAAGAAATTATCTATGTGCATGAGTAGGCCTACACAAATAAGACAACTTGGACGGATATTATTAATGCCAACAATATGCTCGAGCAAATGAAGAGATTGTGCTTATGTTTATGCCCAAGACAGATTTAGATCTATGTCAATAGTATTACAATGTATGCAATATGAAAAACATGAATTATTGGTATGAGCGACTGCTGCTGCTGCTGCTGCTGCTCCTTAAAATCTTCTTCTTCTTCTTCTTCTTCTTCTTCTTCTTCTTCTTCTTCTTCTTCTTCTTCTTCTTCTTCTTCTTCTTCTTCTTCTTCTTCTTCTTCTTCCA
>NW_004797919.1:78696-80825 GCF_000002075.1 Aplysia californica | reverse complement strand
AACTCCATTATGTTTCTGTAAGGCCTATAGGTACCCGGTACGGTGAATTTGAATACCTTACTTGATTAACGTTATCATTTTGATTTTGTCACTATGATTTTATTGCCATTCAGTTGGACAAGGCTGCGGTTTCTAAGCAGGCTACACCACGGACCGTAAATCAATACCCTCGAAATGAACAGAAATACAACAGCAGCAACTAAATATAAAGGAAATAGCAACACGCATTTCTTACTGAGCTTTATTATTAGGTCTGACACTTTGCGGAGACCCATAAGCTACTTTACAGTAACCCAAAACATACACTTCACTTGTTTACTGAGTTTATTGTAATTAGTCAAAAGTCAAATGGAAAAATGAAAGCACTTGCTCTGGAGACAGCACGAACTGTAATGTTCGGGCAAAAAAGTCTTCAGCATCATAAATTTTCTGTCAAATGCACCCTTTTAGTTTTTAAAATCCTGTTCAGAGCGATCCCCAATCTAGAGAAAAAGATGCTGGGGCGAGTGTTTAAGAACATAGTATTTCTTGTAAACTTTGAATGATATTTATTTGCTTGTTGCATGTGTTTCTGATTTGATTTTGCTAAAAGGAAATAAAAATAATAATCTTTAACATCCTTTTCGTTCCTTCTTGGTTGTTATGGTGCTGGTGATTTTAGGGGTTGCGGGGTTTTGGGTGGGGTAATGAATAATGGGGGATGGGGGAGGTCAGTAAACCGTGCAATATGTAATAAATGTAACTATATATAATGCAGTCTTGCACTCACAAAGCTTGAAATCACGAACTTGGATAATCAACAAAGATAACAATATAAAAAAGAATGTGGTTCCGTCTTCAATGGAGGGTACGCTTGTGACGGTTTAAGTCCAGACCTATGCATGAACGGAACAGATTAAAGTGGAGGTGCGAAGGCAATAAGATTTAAAAAAAAATAAATATTTCTTTCATTTGTACTGATCTAGGGCCCTCTTTGCCTTCCTTTTCTTTTTCAAGTTCACAATTTATTCTATCTATAGCACATAGTGAGGCATGGGTTGCTAAGGGAAACAACAATTTAATTTATATAGTATTGTGGAAAATGTTACAGTATTCTCCCATGATTATGGAGCTTAGCAAAGGAAAACAACAATTAATTTTGTAACCTCTTTGAGTTTTGTGAATGCGTTAGAGTATTTTCCCTTGGTTATTAAACTTACCATTGGTGAAAACAGTTTTACAATACCCGGTGTTACTCAACTGTAAATTGTAAACTCCCCTGGTGAAAGGCAGTACTGTAAAAAACAACAACTACCAACAACAAACATTTACATGTCAGTTACACATGTACTTTAAGTTTATTGATAGAATGAAACAAACGAATGAATAAATACATTACTACATGTTCAGGCTCTATTTTTGAAATGGTTTTCTGTTCAGATACATTGGTAGTAAAATTATGAATGGTGTTCCATCGAGTTTGTGGTTTATTCATGGTTATAAAAGTAGGCCTAAATGTGTGATTTCATCTTGTCTTATGTTGTAATAAGAACAATAATCAGTATGGAGTCGATTCTGGTTCTGACATCGAAAGTTAGAACTTAATCTACGTCCAGCCGAAAACGGGACTACTTGGACATTCGAATGTTTTAGATTCAGATTCAGAAGTGGACTATTCAGAATCTTTAGAAAATTCATGAGATAGAGCACCTAAATATCCTTTTCGCCCTTATATCTCCTGGGCAGCTTTTCACCCTTTTAGAAATCATAAATCCAGGAAATGCAGCCAGGCGATCACTATCATTTTATTTCGGAGATATCAATAAATGTACCTCTGAATCTCGAGTCTTCAGACAAAACTGCAAACCCATCCTACAGTCGACACCAGACAAGCTCAGGGTGCCACTGATTTGTTTCTCAAGGTGAGACGTCTATATCTCATAGTCAGAGATAATGATCAGAAATACAGAAATAAAAATAATTATTTTCACCCACAAACAAACAAACAAACAAACAAACAAACAACGAACAAACAACATAAAACAAAAAAACAAAAACAAAACAAAACAAAAAACAATTTAAAAAAAAACCCAAAAGAAAACAGAATAATAAAAAAAAACCTCACCCTCATCCCCATCAAATGATTAACC
>NW_004797919.1:72300-75986 GCF_000002075.1 Aplysia californica | reverse complement strand
TTTCTGGGGCAATGAAACGGTTTTGAAGGTTAGGCATAGTCTATTGTTCATTGGTGATTATGAACGTCTTTTTACATTTAATTTATGAGGTTTACGTCTATGGGTGAATTTGACCGCGACAATGTTTCAAAATTAGGAAGGGAAGCAGTGATTATTTGATTACATAGACGCTTCGCCTCTGATGGTTGCTATTATTGTTGTTGCTATTATTGATTGTCGTCATTCTTGAGGGAGATAAGCAGAAGCAGAAAGAAGACAACAGTCTCTAATAACGTAACTTTATATTCAAAGAGAGACAATTATGATTCTTGTTTTATTGTGATCTAAGGTAGACAATTATAGTCCTAATGTTAATAATATTGCACCAGATGTTTTACTTTAGTTTAAGTGCCAATTTAGAACAATTTTTGCAATTGTAACGAAAAGATGGTTTTTCCGCTTCTCATTCTGTATAAGCTCCATCTCAACTAACATCATTACTATATAAGTGGTTACAATAAGGTACACAGAAATTCTGGGTGTGCACTAATGTATTTTAAATAAATTTTGCCTTTCATTAAGTTCACGGGAATATGAATACTTCAATGGTTATTGTTTTCGGACATAATCACAGACAAAAGTATTATTATTTGTAACACCTGTACAGGTGTAGAATATAACTCCAATAAAAACCCGCTGCCGTGTTTGAGTAACTCTCTGGTCTTTTCTGTTATTTTCTATACGAAGGCTAGATCGGTTCCAAACAAAACCTCTGAAATCGCACAAAAGTAACACTGACGTCACTGTGGACGTTGATGTAGTTGTTGATATTACCTTGTTGATTACGCCTAACGCCAGTGGGTGTTTGATGAGTGCATTTTTGTGGTTGTTTTTTTCTTTCCTATCGAACATCTATGGTCCATATCTCTCCTCCTTTTCTTCCTATATTACATATTAATAACAAGTCCTCATATCTTTGGCACTATTAAGACGTAACTGTGACCTGAGCGCCGTAAAGCTCTTACTGAAGCAAAACTTATTATACCTAAGGCCCCACTAGACTATACATGTACTCTCAAAGACAAGCGTCAGGAGCTCATTGTTAGGGCATTGGGCTGCCAGGAAGTACCGCATTGTGCTGGATTTACTTTTATTGTTGTTTCTGCCCTTGTTATCATGGTTGTTATTATTGTTGCTGTTTTGCTGTTGTAGTTGTCGTTGTATTTGTTGTTGTCATTGTTATAGTTGTTGTTGTTCTCCTCATTTTTGTATAGACTTCTTTTGTTGTTACCGTTTTTATTGTTTTGTTTTTGTCTTTGCTGTCACGTTATTGTGGTTGCTGTTGTTGTCGTCGTTGTTACTCTTTTTGTTGTTGCCATTATTGTTTTGTTGCTGTTTTCATTTGCTGATTTGCTGTAATGGTTGATGCTGCTGTTGTTATTGCAACTTTTGTTGTGGTTGGCATTGTTGCGTTTCTTACTGGTATTGTTGGTACTGCTGAATTTATTATTGTTATCATGGCTGTTATTGTTATTGGTTTTTTTTTCGGGTATTGTAGCATCGTTGTTGTCATCGTCTTTGTTGTCATCATTATTGTCGGTGTTAGTGTTGTTGTCGTAGTTTTTGTTGTTATTGTTTTTGTTGTTGTTGTTGTTGTTGTTGTTGTTGTTGTTGTTGTTGTTGTCATCGTCGTCGTAGTTGTTGTTGCTGTTTTGTTGTTGTTGTTGTTTCTGTTTTAAACTGCCGTTATCTTTGATGCAATTGTTTTTGTGTGTGCCTATGTCGACACCCTTGTTGTTATTGTTTTAGGTATTGTTGCTACATCTCTAACACTGTTTGCATTGTTGTTTTTATTGTCTATATTGGTATTGATGTTATCATTATTGATTGTCCTTGGCGTTGAGGGAGATAATCAGAGACAGAAACAGGAACATAGTCTCTAAAGCAAGTTGTAATTCAAAGAGAGACAATTGTTATTCCTGTTTCATTATGATGTAAGGTAGATAATTATAGTCATAAAGTAAAAATATTGTACTAGTTGATTTACTTCAGTTTAACTACCAATTTAAAACAGTTTTTGCTATCGCAACAAGCAGATTTATAGTCTTTTCTTATTTTATATAACTTCCATCTTAGAGAACATCATTACAATATAACTGGTTACGATAAGGTACACAGGAATTCCGGGTATGCACTAATGTCTTTGAAATAGGTTTTGCCTTACATTAAATGTACGGGATAATAATTATTCCAATGGTTATTGTTTTCGGACATAATCACAGACAAAAGTATTATTATTTGTAACACCTGTACAGGTGTAGAAAATAACTCTCGTAACAACCCCTCGCACCTTTTTTTGTGTGTTACACTCTGGTCTTTCTGATGACCTGGCGAACTTCTAAAATCCCACAGAAGTGTTACTGACGTCACTGTGATTGTTGATTGATATTGTCTTGTTGAGAGAGAGAGAGAGAGAGAGAGAGAGAGAGAGAGAGAGAGAGAGAGAGAGAATCAATCAAAAGAGTGACAGACAGACAAACAAAGAAGAACAGACACAGCCATAGATCTACACCATCTTGTTCTGTTTACAAAAGACAATATTTTAGGCTCTAAAACAATATTTTGATTTACAATGAGAGACCACCAGATTTCCAGGATTCAGAGGCAAACAACTAAAGTTGTTAGGAAAAAATAGTTTTACCCGTTATTTTGCATTAGTTTTACTGACTCGTAGTACTTTTCAGAATCTAAAACAATACATGTTTGTATTTTTCTATTTTTCATAAACTTGTATTTTAAATAACGTCATTTTTGATAAAATTGAAAATGAAAAGGGAGACAGAAATTCAGGAATTCATAAGCTCTGATGACATGTGGACGTAGTGATCGTATTGACCTTATTCAATCTAACAGTTATCGCCATGCTGTGTAAGTGTAATGCACACACACACAGTATGCATCATGCAGGTGTAGATATTAGAACCCCCCCCCCCCCGGACAGTTCGCTATTTGGTACACCAGAATTACAAAATTTTATCCGCATAGTAGTTCTATCTAGTTTTGAGAAAATTGACTTTAAAAAATTGAGTTTCCAACATGCCAAAGCTTTCTCGTGTGGAGTTCTTTGAATATCTTGATAATGACTACAAACGTTCTTACGACTTTGACAGAGCAGATAGAACAATTGACAGACCAGGTAGATAATTTATTTTGTTTCTGCCTCATAGTCTTATTTTTATGGTGATTTTTTTTGGGGGTAAATGTTTTTCGGCGCTCGCAATTGAATAAGGTTATATGAGCACACGAGACGAATTTTCAGCGAGTAAAAAATTTTGAATTTTCCCTGGGTGGCGGATGAAGCCTTGTCTTATCGATTTTTTGACCGCCATCTTCAACGTGCGCAATTTGCACCCGGGACCTTCGACATTTTCTCCCTCGTCCGAGAAGGCAAGGTGTTCGATCTTACCTATCGTAAGATCTGGGGTATGGCTTACAGACAGCAGTAAAAAGGAGCCAGTGAGTAGTAGCAGTTAAGTAGAAAAGCTGCAGAAAGAAGAGGGGCAAAGGGGGGCGTGGCTGGGGGCAGCAATTGGAGACGAAAACAGAGGACAGAACATAGTTAGAGAGCAGGAAAGGAGGTAAAAGGAGAAAAACATTTTTTAGAGAAGAGAATATCCTGGATCGTTACCACTCGACCACGAGACACC
>NW_004797919.1:69777-71508 GCF_000002075.1 Aplysia californica | reverse complement strand
AGAGAGAGAGAGAGAGAGAGAGGAAGAGATAGAGTGTCAGCCAGACAAAAACAGAGACAGAAATACAATAGAAATTATCTTCCTCTGTTTACAAAAGACAATGCTTTCGCTCTAAACTAAAACTAAAACATTCTGTTGAACAATCCAAGTGAGACAACTGGGTTTAAAAAAATAGTTTTTCAAGGCATATAATCATAGCATTAAGTTAAAATAAAGTGTTACACGGTATTTTTGTTTTAGATCTATTGCCATTCAAAACTTTTCAGAATCCAAAACAATAAATTTTTACTATTTCCCATTTGACATACATTTTTATTGTAAACGCTGCCATTATAATAAAACTGAATATAAAAAGTGACACAGAAATTCAGTTAATTTGTTGATGTTTGTAGAATAAGTTTTGATAATATATGAACACAGTGACCTTCATGTCACTTCACTGAAACACAAGATGTGCAAGAAAGTTACTGTGTCGCTACGTCAAACAGTAAACATTTTATTTAGAACACCTGTATTTACTGTACAGTTGACAGGTGTAGAAACTGGACAAAGTTAGTTAAAACGTTCTCTTGTTATGTTTTTGTCTTCTCTCTCAGTTGTTTTGTTGATGGCTGGAATGTAGAAATCCGACAATTAGTAATTATTAAATTTGTTTTTTTAGTAGAGGTTTTCCGACGCTTGCAAATGCTTATGGTCATATGAGCGCTAAGGGGTGGATGTCAACAGAGAAGTCCTTACAGGGAATCGGGCTTACTCTGCTCACCTTTCTAGCTTCAACAGCACAAAGTCTACGTCGGCTATCAAGGCACCCCGGAAATAGCGGGTCACAAGAGAATAATAAACATTCAAAAGAAGTAGAGAAAAATGACGATAGTAAGGATGAGGGAAAAAAAGCAGCAGTTCCCTGTTGCAATTCCAGCATAGTTATGAGCATGACATTAATCAATCAGCCCATTTACAATTCTACTGTGCAACAGAACATGATAATTTTCCCCCTTTGGGAATGGCCTAAAGACGCAATTACTTATAAAGTTCCCATCTATCGCTTCCATCTTGTAAGTAGTCAGTATTTAGTTGACTTGTTCAAGACTGAAGTGAAGAAACTCGACTGCTACTAATTCAGTTCTGGTCTCACACTCTTCTTTTTCTCATTTGTCAGTTGTCAGTTGTCGGTTATCTTGTTGATGGCTCAAGTGTTCTGGAAGAAGAATGTCTTTGACGACCTGGTCTTTATGAAAAAATAAATATTTTACGCTGTCTTTTGCTTTAGTTTTATTCTCATTTAGAACGTTTCTGAAACAATACATTTTGACATTTTCCTGTTTGACATAAATTTTTCAAATAAACACCGCCATTTCTATGAAAGGTGACTGGGGCGTTCAGCAAATTTGTTGATGTTTGTGAAAGAAGTTTTGATGATGTGTGAACACAGTGATCGTCATGATACGTCCTGTTCTTTCAGCATGACTGTGTTACACATCACACAGTAATCATTCCTTTGGAACACCTGTATGTATATACAGTTTACAGGTGTAGAAACCCGACAAAGGTATTTAAAAACGTTCCTTTGTTACGCTTCCACTTTCTCAGTTTTCAGTTGGCAGTTGTCTTGTTGGTGGTTGAAGTGTAGAAACCCGACAGTTACTTATTAAGTTCCCATCTTACACTTCTGTCTTGTCAGTTGTCATTTGTCATTTGTCAGTTGTCAGTTGTCAGTTGTCAGTTGTCAGT
>NW_004797919.1:64777-67277 GCF_000002075.1 Aplysia californica | reverse complement strand
GAGAAAAGGAAGAAAGGGCAAAAATTGAGGATTAAAAGGAAACGAGCCAGCGGCAAAAGGAAGCACGTCGAGGGTCAAGGCTGTCTGTGGTATTCTGGTCTGGCTCATGACCTTTGACCTTTCTGCCTGGCTGATTCTGTTGAGTGCATATTGTGGAAAGCTTGCAAAAAGAAAAAAACCCAACAAAACAAACCCAAAACCCACAGAATGCGATCTGCATTGCAATTTTCTAATAATAAGTCTGAGGCGTTGTTTTCAGATTCAGACAATGGTCGGCCCAGAACACCAGGGCAGACGATTGTGATGTTACGGTTGGTGTATTTTGCTTGCCCTCCCCCCACCCCAATAAAAAACAAAACAAAATAAAACCAAAAAAACAGAAACCCCCTCCCATCCCCTTAAAATCAAGAAAGAAAAACAAACGAACGGAAAACAAAAACAAAGCATATAGACAAAACAAAGCAAAATGAAAAAAAACCCAAAAAAAATCCCAACAACCCAAAAAACAAACTGGAGACTCCTTCCTTGCATGTGGACTTTTTCGCGCTGGATCGACTCTGTAAAGAACACCTCAGAGCCCAAAAACTGACCCTCCCCCAAGCCACTCAACTCGTAGCTGACAGACCATTGTTTCTCTCCCTGAGACACACACTGGTATCAGTGGAAGGAAACAAGGACTAAGTATGTAATGTAAGTAGATTTAACACTGTTTTTATGGACTCTATCAATATCTCCGTTTTTTTGTTTGTTTTAGTAAGAGTTTTAGAGTGCACTTGCAACATAATTAGGTCATGTAATGCCGAAGATTAGAGGTGTTACAAGAGAGTAACACCTCAAAAATGAAGGAGAGATAAAGACGATTGACGTTTAATAGGAAAGAAGGAGCAAACCATACAGAACACCCGCCAA
Organism: Aplysia californica; assembly: GCF_000002075.1. NCBI lineage: Eukaryota > Metazoa > Mollusca > Gastropoda > Aplysiida > Aplysiidae > Aplysia > Aplysia californica. The sequence continues at coordinate 66,368 of NW_004797919.1, read as the reverse complement.
CCATCCACATATCTCCGTCTTTAAGGTAGGATGTATCGCACGACACAACAGACAAGGCCAAGTCAACCCACGTCCTTTACGATCTTAGCGGTGTCGACGGGAGTGTAAAACAATCATTTACAGCATTACTGTTACTGTTACCAAACGAAAGAGAGGAGTCAGTGATGACAAATTTTCTTTGCTAGCGTTTCCGTAAACCCGAGTTTAAATCCCTGTTTGTTTGTTGCTGCAACTAAGTTGAATGATTATGTTGCTATTAGTAAGACGACTATCCATAGTCATTCGTTGGGCACCATGGGCAGTGATCGTTTAGTGTGCAATGCGGATTGATTTGCGATGAAATAAAGTTTAAGAGGAATACAATTTCTGTTTTAACGCGGAGCATGGAAACTCAAGCCAAGAATGAGGCAAAAGGAAAAAACCCCAGCAGAAGTAGAAATAGGGACAACAGCAGTAGCATCAACAGTGACATCAACACAAGCCCTAACAATAATTGCCCCAGAAGAAACGCCAACGAAGAATGGACGCCAGCAAAAAAACCCCAAAAAACAAAATACCCGCCACCCCCACCCCCCTTCCAGCCACAGCAGCTCTCTGACAACAATGGCAGATAATAACCATGCATTACGTACATCAATAGCAACAACAACAACAGCAGCAACAACAACAACAACAACAGCAACAATAGCTGGACAACAATTAATACTCATAATAACTAGGAAAAAAGACGAAACAACTATAACAACTGGACACCACTTATAACAACTATGGGAAAAACAATAACAATCGTATCATCATCATCATCATCATCATCATCATCATCATCATCATCATCATCATCATCATCATCATCATCATCGTCATCATCATCGTCATCATCAACATAATAACAACAACAATAACAACATCATCAACAACAACAACAATAACAACTGGACAATAACTGTTGTAGCTATGGTGAAAAGAAGATTTAAAAAAGCAAAAAAAAACACACCCCAAACAAACAAAAAAAACAACAACAGACAAACAAACAAAAAACAAACAAAACCCAAAAACCCAAACCAAAACAAAACGAAAAGATAAAACCAACAAGAATGATCCAGAAAAAAAGTGCTCCACTTACAAATGTCAAACCTGCATGTTACAACATAGGGCGAAATGGTATATCTCCAAGGTGCAGGAAGCAGGTCGTAAAACAATAGACTGGCGACATAAGGCTGAACCTGCCATCTTGCCCTTCTAGATTCTCCGGCTATTGTATCAACTGCAAGCCTTTGGGCAGCAAGTTACCAGCAATTAATTCTGACAAGAGCCACTTAATACGCTTGATACAATGTCTACTGATTCCCCCCATTTCCTCTGGTGTGAACAGGCTTAAGACTGTCAGCGAAACGGATACTAGAGTTGCGAACATAAATCTTGAATCCTCCAAAGACAATTTAAGACTTATACCTCGTCTGGGGGGAGAAAAAAATATGACGAATTAGGATCTGAAATCAGAGAGTTTTGTCTGCGGTTAAAGTTTTGCTGCAGCAGGTTTGTTTAGTGTCAAGGAGTAGAGAGAGAGAGAGAGAGAGAGAGAGAGAGAGGG
>NW_004797919.1:54180-59180 GCF_000002075.1 Aplysia californica | reverse complement strand
ACGTAGTCTTGTTGTGTGTATGCGGGAGTGCACCTGACCTCTGCCATTGTAAATGACAAACGACCAAGACAAATGTTTCCCAGAAAGACGACCAAAGATTGTCACTGTCATTGTCAAAGGCGTCAGTCGCTGACCCTGACCATCCTGGACATATTCCTTGACCCCACTGTACCTGTCGCTACCTCAGAAGTACAGAGTTCTATCTGCTCAATACTTATTTTTGAGAAATTTGACGTCAAAATTGTTTAGCTTCACAATAATGCGCCAAGCTTTTTAGAAAGCAATTTTTTGAACACCTTGATAACGACTCCGAATATTCTTACGATTTTGATAGAGCAAATAAAACGCTTCCTTTCTGACCTCATGGTTTTACTAACTCAAAACGGCCAAAAATGTCAGATAGAACTTTATAATACAGAGGTAGCGCCGTATCTACCGATCGGGGATTGGCCCGAACAGACACCTCGCCGCACCACACAAGAACAGGATTTAAAACTTGAGAACTGAATTCATCGAATCGATGGACATTTGCGTCTGTGGTGTAGGGTTAGGGACTTTGCTGTCACATGCAGGAGACCCGAGTTCGGCTCCCAAATGGGGAGGAATTTTTATCGAGTATCTCGATCTTTCTAATAGGATGTTGTACCTCTCGCAGCCCAAGTTGATCCTGACTGGAGAGGTCGGAAGCCCGCCTCCTAATCGATCCAAATAGTGCAGATGGAGGTATAAAACACTAAAATATAAAAAATCAAATTTGAAAGAGAATTGATGGACAAACAAGACTTCGTTTTTCCCCAAAGCATTATGAAGTAATCGCTACCTGTAAGAACAACTTTTAAGCCTTCAAACTGTTGCAGACCAATCTTTTCATGGCCCCTCTGTCTGTCTGTCTGTCTGTCTGTCTGTCTGTCTGTCTGTCTGTCTGTCTGTCTGTTTGTCTGTTTGTCTGTCTGTCTGTATCCTCTCCTTTTCTTTCTCTCTCACTTTGCGTACTCAATAACCCCTCATTCTTTAAAACTAATCTATATAATCAGTTTGATCAAATATACATACATCAATAAACATGGCTTTATATCAAGAATGCTTCCATCCGAAAGTCATGAAAGATTTTCAAGATTTCAATCAATGTAAAAATTCATTTTTATTGCTGCACTCTGATTTATTGTCACGTTTTAGAAATTTAGAAAAAAAATCTACTTTGATCTCGTTCCAATAACAATACTCTATATTAGAACTGTGCCCATTCAAGTCTACTTGTTCAACATTAGTGATATTTTGTCCGCTTTTAGCAGTTATTTGAAGCGTGGCAGAGCAATTCGAATAAGGTGTAATTTTTATGTTAATTATGATCGATTTTCGTAATTTTTTTCAACCTGTTGTAAAATTACAGAAGTTCTTTGTCCTCAGTGATTACGAGATAGAGTGACAAGCAGAACCAACGAGAGTGTTGAATAGCGAACGTTGCTGATGGACTTGTAAAATAAATCAAACAAAACAAACAAACAAACAAAACAGCCCCACCCCTTCCCCACAAAAAACAAACTAACAAAAAAGACAACCCCCATCCCCCAAAACAACAACACCCCTTCCAAAAAACAACAACAGCAGCAGCAGCAACAACAACAACAGCAACAACAACAACAACAACATCATCAACAACAACAACAACAACAACAAACAGACGGTACTGAACAGCACTAACAGTGACTTCACACTTCGAGGCGTCGATGACGTTTCGTTCCCACAAAACCACACAGCACTGTCGCATACTGTCACTATCGTCCACCATCAGTTTTCTACATCTGGGTCTTTGCATTAGACAATTAACATAGTGTTTATCTGATTGAAGAGGTTGATATTCCAATATTAGCCCCGGCCCACCCAATCGTGGTGTTCACGGGACCTCGAAGTGACTGGCACATAAAGCGTAACGCAGTCGTTACAGGTACCTGTACAGTGTTTATTTTGATTCAGGACCTAGTATAGCCAATCACTAAGATACACACACACACACACACACACACACACACACACACACACACACACACACATACATGCACACTCACACGCACCACACACACATACACATACATACATAATACATTATGTTTAATTAAGTGACCGTATTAGTCGTTCAGGACTAGAACCATACAGAATAAAATGACCATTAGAAGGTTAGAAGGGATTCCCATTTGTCAAATGGCTCCAGTCAGAATGATCAGATCAGATTAGATTAGATGAGATTGGATCGGATTGGGCCAGGTTGGGAAATGGCTGTATTAAATAGACCCCTGCTTTGCTTCATATTATATTTGATCTTGAATCCATTAGGACCGATTGCATTCCGCATTCTCTAGAAAGATCTGGCCCCCATCATTTTCTTCAGGTCATGCATCCGATGGTTGTTTTTGTTATGGTAAGTGTTTAACGGCCCTCGCAACTGCAGAAGGTCGTGCGAGCGCGCGGGACACATTAAACATTTTCAGTTTGATATGAATTTTGAATTTTGCACGGATGGCGGCCGAAACTCACTCTTATCGATTTTAGGACCACCAAGGGATCTTTAACGTGCGCAACTTGCACACGGGACATCTGAGATTTTTAGTCCTCACCCGAGAAGGCTATAGGCGTTAGATCTTACCTATGATAAGATTAGGGGTACGGCTTAAAGACAGCGTAAGAAGGCGACAAGGAATAGCAGTAGAAAGGTTGCAGATAGAGTCGGGAGCCCAGAAGAGGGGGCAAAGGGGATGGGGGAGGAGGCAAAAAATGGGGACAAAAGCAGATTACATAACATGATTAGATTAGAGAACAAGAAAGGAGGTGAAAGGAGACACTTTTCGAGAAGAAACTTTTCCGTAGTTGTCAGGTTTCGAATCCGGGACCTATTGAAAGAGAGCAAACACCGTAAGCTCTTGACTACAAGAGTCCCCATGCATCCGATCGTGACTTAAAAAGCCAAATATGTTTGATTATGGAAGGTTAGATAGGATTGTGTCAAAATGGTGCCCCCCCCCCCCCCACACACAGACACCCTAAAGAAACAAGAATCATCGGGCCACGCTCCAAGGTATCAAACCATATCAGGGGGGCTCTCGTGGCCTAGAGGTTAAGGTGTTGCCCTCTCATTCATCCGGGTTTGAATCCGGGTAGCGACCGAAACATTTTGTTCTCTAAAATCGTATCCTTTCGCTCCCTTTCCTGCTCTATAGCAATGTTCTGTCGTATGCTTTCGTCTCCTCTTTCTGCCCCCACCCCCTCACCTTCTTTGCCCCCTCCTGTGGGCTCCTGACTTTTTCTGCAGCCTGTCTACTGCTACTCCTTGGCTCCTTTTTACCGCTGTCTTTCAGCCACACCCCTGATCTTCTGGTAGGAAAGATCTACATCTTGCCTTCTCGGAAAAGGGCGAAAAATCTCGGAGGGCCCGCGTGCAAGTTGCTAACATTAAAGATCCCTTGGTGGTCTAAAATTGATAAGAGTAGGCTTCGGACGCCACCCGGGCAAAATTCAAAAATTTCCTTCCAATTGAAAAACTTTAATGTGCCCCATGCGCTCACATGGCCTTGTGCAATTGCGAGCGCCGTAAAACACTTACAACCCCCTCCCCCCCAAAAAAAAAAAACAACAAACAAAAAAAATAAAAAAATCAACAAAAAAAAAACAAACAAACCCCAACAAACTACATATTCAAAGGAAACTTGATGATTTGATGAAACTTTCTGTGGTGTGCACAGGGTATTACAGACAATATACATGGAAGACAACCTGTCGGCAACTGTGACTCTCTCCCATCAAATGTTGAGTTATCCTTCAGTTTCTCGTTGATGTCATAGGCAGTGATAAAAGCCGACTGCGATTTACACACACACACACACACACACACACACACACACACACACACACACACACACACACACACACACACACACACAAACACTCACACAAAGAAACCAACGATATAAAAAAAGCAAATTTAAAAAACCGAAACGAACACACAGACACTAATTGGTTTTTCTAATGTTTGACTGGATATTTTCAACACCGTGGAAAAAACTAAAACACTATCTTGGCTGAATAGCTGTCGTCATTACCAGGATTTTTTTTATTACATAACCTTGGTCAGGCAGAAAGACAAGGCAAGTACATTTTTCCTCGAAAGGAACAAACAAATCCTTAAAATAGACGATAAGTACTCCCCCCCCCAAAAAAAAGCAACAAAACAACAAAAGACAAACAAACAACAGATCGCACCCCCCCCCTCCTCCACCGTCTTCCATCCCCATCTTACCACAACATCATCCCTGAACAAAGAATTTTAAAAAATGAATAAAAAATATAACCACCCATTTTTTAACGAATATAAACAGCAATCGATTAAACCACCGAAAAAGCAACCAAAAAAAATAGTAAAAAGAAACCACAGAAACAATAACAACAAGGAAACAAAATACTTTTGTTTTTACTTTACTTTTTCATCCTCTATTGCAGTTAAGCGTTGAGAGAAGATGCAGTTTTCTATGGTAAGCCAGCTCCGCAGCTCTTTCATTTGGACCTTTGGTTTGGCCTGCCTCTTCCTTATATTATTATAGCCTCAGTGTTTGGTGTTATGGGCTCTCAAGGCTGGCTGGCTAGGTGACATACGTAACAGGTGGCCAGACCATTTTTTCCCTTTGAAATGCAGGCAGGACTCAGTGCCAATAGTTGCTCTTACCTCTTTCTTTCTCTCACTGCTTCGTCTTGTGAGTTTTGCGGAGACTTTTCATCTCGCATTCAGTGATTTAACTTACTGTGCGAGTCTGGCACTGGTAGCGTAATGTTGGTCTAAATATTGAAGTGAAAAGCTGTCTCTTTGTGTCCATGGAGATGTCTGGATGAGATAGAAGGGGTGTAAGCTGGTAGGTGTCGGCGTTGGCTTTTGGAGTTCACATTTCTATTTCTCTGTCTATGGACCCGTTTTTAGAAAAAGTGTCGTCAAGAAACAAAATAATCAACAACCCGCC
>NW_004797919.1:51714-54080 GCF_000002075.1 Aplysia californica | reverse complement strand
CCCCCCCCCACCAAAAAAACCCAACAAAAAACAACAACACAAAAACAACAGACAAACAAACAAACAAACAAAAAACTTCAAAGAAACAAAACAAACAACGGGGAAAACAACAATTTGTGCCCTTCTGTCTTCATGTCATCGCTTCAATACTGCGAGTCCACGTTAAACCCGTGATGAACGCCCGGCGCACCGCCACCGTCACCAACAGCCGCTTGTCGTCGCGTCATTTTATCGCGCCGCTCGCGCCCACTTCCCGCTGGGGACACGGCGCGCACTTCAAGTCAGGGCAGTGATCACTGACGACAGTCGATCTAGTACACTTTTCGTCTGCGAGTCTTCCACCCTCACGCGGATGTATGATCTCCCTCTGCCCCTTTTCTCCTCCCCTCTCTTCCCTTCTCCTCCCCCCCCTCTCCCTTCTCCCTCCCACCCTCCCTCACTCTGTTCCGACCACGTACGTACCCGCCATTCCTAGTCGCAGAGCCTGGGATAGAGTTCGTTCCCCGTGGTTTATGCTTCCTCTGGATTTATTGAGTGACGTCCGAGGCATTAAGGACCAGTCAAATTTGTTCCTCCAGAACGTTGTGAGAGCTTTAAGACAATGTGGGAGCTTTGAGACATTGTGAGAGCGCTGATCGGTTTTCGGGAAAGGTTTTATGGTGATTTATTTCTTGACACGGATTAAACTCAGGTAGGGACACTCTTTATGCAGCCGTACTCTTCGTGTACTTACGATGTCATCTGATAACGGGCATGTATCTTGACATTGTTATTGGCATTACTCTTTTTTTAATCCCTAAAACACAAACCTGCATTTGTTTTTTTTCAAATGTCTGATGGGATGAAGTCAAGATACTTGAATATGTTCTGGAAATTCTTGATGCGATTAAAGTCGTCGCAATAACAATACTTCCTTTAGATAATCATTCTACTTCAGGCACTTATGATCTCACCATAGTATGGTAACTGGAACGTATTTTGACATTATTATTGACCCGACTTGATTATAAACCTGTCCAGCAAAAGTGACGTTTGTCAATGGGAAACACTGTGTTTGTGAGGAGGAGGAAAGGTGAGAAATTCTCCTGGGTTTTGACTGTTTTTTGTGTGCTTTTCTAAGAAAAAACATCTAGGGTCCTTATCTTTGCTCCTTTTCTTTTTTTTTGTGTTGCTCTTTTGTAACACATCTGATCTTCCGAAAGACTTATTTGGTTAATTTATTGTTTAAAAGAAATACATCTCCCCCTTTTTTTGTCTGTTTCACTTTAACTCTTTTTAGCGACATTTTGTGTACCCCTCTTGACATCAAAGTTAAGTGTTAGTGCGTCCCTCCCTTAAATCAAAAGTGGCTGGAGCTATGTACGAAGAAGCACTGCCAGGTCTTTGGTAGCAAGCTATGTTCTGAAGAACCGTAAATGTTCTGAACTGCTAATGTATTAATAAAGATTGAGCATTTCTTTTAAAACGATACTTGAAAATTTTTCTTTTTATAGAATACTTTATGCGACCCAGGCTCACCCAGACCCTACCCCCCGCGGCCCCTGGAGTAATTCGAGTTCGAGTCCCCTGTTGTAAAGTTAACATTGTTACGACGTTTCTAAAAGAACCTTCAAGCGTGACCTCATAAAGATTGCCAAGGTCTCTGCTCGTGAAATGTCGGCGGGATCCTTTGAAGATGTCTCGATGACACAGGGAACGACGGGGCGCTACGTTAGCTCAGTTGTTGGTATTATGCTGGACTACGGAGTGGATTTCACTAGTTCGAATCCCCGACTGGGTATTCTTGAACTCGGGTTGTTTTGTGGAGTTTTCAAGGCTCTCAACTCATTTGGCTTGGTCATATCGGAGACCGACGTTAAATTTGGAGGTAGTGGCCTCTATAGGGGCGTTAAACACATACACTTACAGACACTAGGGGACGAAGTATCCTTCAGAGTCCTACGCTGCTTTCTCTCTTTTCCCGGAAAACATGCGCACGCACACACACACACACACAAACACACACACACACACACATACACACATGTACACACATACATACGCACACACAGGCACAAACACAGAGGTACACACCCACATCTACGCACACACACAAACACATACTACCAAACACAAATACGCACGCGCACACACACACACACGCACACATCAAAGGTAAAGGGCAAGAAAGGAAGAGGGAGACCAAATAGAACCAAGACAAAGAAACCTGGTTCGGAACCAAAACAATGCAGGCCGGCAGAATGGTAAGAGTCAGAGTCTTTTATTACAGAAAGACCCGACAAACAACGTCAAATTACCGAAACAGCTTAGAAGAAGAAGAATATTCAGACATACACACACACACACACACACACACACATACACAC
>NW_004797919.1:50339-51575 GCF_000002075.1 Aplysia californica | reverse complement strand
TATATAAACAGACACAAAAATGTACGCTCCCCCCACCCTTTTCCACTCACACATAAAAACTTACAAAGAAAGATAAACATGAAATACAATATCAAAAACAGGCGCGCATACACGCATACACGCACACATGCACCCCCCCCTCACACACACAATCCACTCATACATAGAGACATACATCACCACCAGTGAGTGTGACAACATATAGCGAAGCCACGGCTAAATCCAAAGCATCCCATTACGAGGAGTTGATTTTTAAATATTATGTCCTATTTGAAAACTTTGAGGGAAGCAGATTTCCAGACAATTTGCAGGATATCTTGCTCAGGGCCACTTTTCTAGGTAGATACTTTTTCTTATGGGTGCACCTGCTTAAACCAGTGGTTTTCACATTTGTATTATATTGTATTGTATTGTATTGTATTGTATTGCATTGTATTGTATTGTTGCGATCTGTTGTATTGCATTACACTGTGTTGTGTTGTGTTGTGTTGTGTTGCATCGCATCGCATCGAAACGTATCGTATCGTATCGTATGGTATTGTGGTGTATTGTATTGTTGCGATGTGTTGTGTTGGGTTGGTTTTTCAATATGGCATGACGACTAGAATCTGAGACTAAAGGAGTCTTTAGTTTAGTTTTAGTAATGTTTTACGGCGCTCGCAACTGCCAAAGGTCATATGAGCGCCAAGGGTGGATGTCGACAGAGAAGTCCAGACGGGTATGGCCTAACGATACTTCAGCCAGTAGCACCTGTGGGGGGGAGTCTCGAAGGGAATCAGATATGAATTCACGTTTTAACAAAAATATCTCACTTAAAATCAACCAAACCAACAGTTTTCATAAATATTTGAATGTCCTTGAGAATACAAAATACACCCCCCTCCTTTTTTTCTTCCAATAATGCTCCTATCCAGCAGTTTCATCTAATTACACCCCCCCCAAAAAAAAATAAAAAAATTTTGAGGCGTACAAAATATTGGTACTCGTAGTTTGCGAATCTGCCTCTTGCTCAGGTGGTATCAGGGAAGAGATTTCTTTGACTCCTTCCAAGACGACTTCGGTTGTATTCCCCGATGGCGTGGTATTTCCCAAGCTCTAAAGTTCAGAGAACTAGTGTGCAATAGGTCATTTATTGCTCCACCCCTTCAGCCCTTTCCCCCCTTTTAAAAAATTCAGCCCCGAACCAAACCATACTAAAACAAACAAAATACAAGCAAGCAAAAATAAATAAATAAA
>NW_004797919.1:47671-49135 GCF_000002075.1 Aplysia californica | reverse complement strand
GGGGGAGTAAAGGGGGGGGGAGGAATGAGAGAGACAGAGATAGAGAAACACAGAGACATAGAGACAGAGAGACAGAGAGCAGAATCATAGTCAGCATTCGATTGTACAAGAAATACAATATTATACTGGTGTTGTCTTGTGTACAGTGTATTTGGTCGATCTGCGTCATTGTTCACAATGTTTGTTTTTTAACCGTACTCCAAAATACCCGAGCCCTCTTTCTCCTCACAGATTGTGTTTCCTATTTGTTCCCCAAACCCTGTGGCACTACGCCTGTTTACAAGCTAAGAATGTATTCTCTTTCAGCACAGCTTAGCCGGGCATTCTCAAGTGCCTTACTCTACACAAGCCTTTTTACACTCGCTGTTTCGAATTGTTGAGCCCTTGTCCTTATTGAGCTCACTGTACTCGATTAATATCTTTGTCATTCTTAATTAAAACCGCCGCGCTCAAAGAATGAATGCTAATATGAACAGCCTTCTGTAGAATCGGACAAAACAGTAACGATTAAGCAGATTAGATCACGCAAAAAGAAGGAGCATGCTTTAGCGTCTCTTAGAAATGTATCCGTCTGAGAGCTCAACCCGCGTTGGAATCTAATTCTCTACGCGGGTACCGTCCTACAACCCCCGTCTCGTTTGACGGTTGTTTTTTAGTCTTTGAAACCAGATCGGAAACATTTGCTTTGAGTCAATTGCAAAGTGATCCAAGCTAGGCTAGGCCCCTTGGTGGCTGTTTTCTTTTCATTATCTCTCTTTTGCTCTGGTTACAAAGCGATCGGTGGTCGGTGTCGGGTTCCAACAATGGCGGCCACCGGAAGTGCGGGTAGGTCTGGAGTGGGTGGATAGAGTAGTGGATGATTGCTGGATCAAGGAGATAGATGGTTGGAGGGCAAGGGGGAGGGGGAGGGGGGAGGAAGGTTACTTACTACTGGTGATGGAGGTGGATGAGTGGTGGGGGTATGGATGGAGAAGGTAAAGGGGCGCTAGAGGGAAACAGGGGGTGGGGTGGGGGTTGGGGGTGGATGGAGAAGGAAAGGGGTAGGTTTGAGTTTGGTGGATCAGTGGAACAAGGGGATCAATAAATGTGGAGAGTTATTTACTGCTGATGGGTGGGGGTGGTTGTAGGGCAGGGGCGGATCGGGGGTGGGAATGATAGATTGGATATAGAGTTGCTGATCACTGGATCAAGGAGACCAAAGGCGGTGGAGAGTTATGTACTGCTCTTGGTGGTTTGGGGGACGGGGGTATGGATGTGGAGGGTAAAGAGGTGATTGAGAGAATTGTAAAAAAAAGGGGAGGGGGGTTATGTTTGAAGAAGGTGAGGAAAACGTTTGAAGTGGGTGGGTAGAGTAGTTGATCGCCTGGATGAAGGAGGTCGAAGGCTTTGGAGAGGTATTTACTGCTGGGAGATAGATAGATAGATAGATAGATAGATAGATAGATAGATAGATAGATAGATAGA
>NW_004797919.1:46470-47479 GCF_000002075.1 Aplysia californica | reverse complement strand
TAGATAGATAGATAGATAGATAGATAAATAGATAAATAGATAGATAGATAGTGAGAGAGAGAGAGAAAGAGTTAGAGAGAAAGTTATATGAAAAGAGGAGAGAAAAAGAGCGAGAGTTGGAGAGGAAAGAAAAGTAGAGACAAAAAGGGTAATAAGAAAAAGTTGGAAGAAAAAGATAGAAGTACCTTCTTCAGTTTTTCTCTTCTCCACCAGTCGTAGCATTTCCTGTGTTTATTAAGGTGTGCAAAAGATTTAATTTCGAATCAGTGGAGAGTGGTTTTTTGTAGTCTGCGTCATTGACAACAATAGACGGATCCTTACAAGAGGACAAGACTTGATAAACAAGTTCTGAACAACAAACCCTTAAGAAATTAAGAATAGACTCTTTGTTGTCGTTGTTTTTATTTTGCGTTTTGTTTTGCCCGTCAGACCCCCAAAGAAAACAAAATTGCTCCCTAATAAAGAAAATGTCGAGTAATTAAAAAACTCTGCCTTACAAATCCCAGCCGCTTCGTGTGTCTCCTATACGTTAACATAATTAAAGGCTTTGTAGTGGTGATAAAATCCACCCATTCCCTTTTTCACCCCCCTCTTTCTTCAGATCTCACTTCTTCCCTGTCTCTATTCATCTCTTCTAATTAACCTCTTGTTTTCTTTGTTTTTCTATGCCACCCCCGCCCCCATACTATACTATACTCTTTTTCTCTCTTTTACAATCTACCACTCTCTCTCTGTGGTATTCCTTTAGGCGCTTCACCGTCACAGAAGACCAGAGTAGAGTATGGAGATAGGTTCTATTAAGTATATCAATCTTTCTTCTAGGACGTTGTATCCCTCTAAGCCCATGTTGGCCTTGGCACTCATGGTCAAATAAAGTGATATAAAAAGAGTCAATGGGGGTGTCAAAGACACTTACATTAAAAAAAATGTCCTTCGTCTCTGTCCATCTTTATCTCTGTCTGTCTGTCTGTCTGTCTGTCTGTCTGTCTGTCTGTCTGTCTGTCTGTCT
>NW_004797919.1:43814-46285 GCF_000002075.1 Aplysia californica | reverse complement strand
CTGTCTGTATTTGTCAGTCTGTCTATCTGTCTTTGGCTCTGTCTCTCCCACACCCTCTCTCTCTCTTTCTCTGTCAGCCTGTCTCCTTCTCTCCCTCTCTCTCTCTCTTCCTCCTTTCTCTCACACGTTCTGCAACATTTTACAGCAACCGCAGGCGTAAAGAATTTATTCAAAGAAACCGGCTGAGTTCGCCTATGATCACTTGGGAAAAAACTGCAGGCTCCGCTGAACTACGATTAATTGTGCAAAGAAAATTTGCATACGGGAAGAAAAGGATCCGGCAGCAAAGTCGACAGTTTGACAGACGACGCAACATTTAATGTTATTGTGATAAACTATAAGAAAAGAGGGAAAAAAACCGTTGTTATAAATTTATCGTATGTTCCCGGTGTTCCTTTCAGCGTCTTTATTTACTGGTCTTGCATGTAAGAAGTCAAGTCAAAGCAAGCGGGGTTATTTTTGTTTATAGCTCGGAGGAAATGACGTCACAATGTGGGATTTTTGTGTAAAATGAAGGTGTTTGTTACACTGCATATTATACTTACATTTTAGATCATTTAGGAGGTGGCCTTCGACGACTCTGCTTGACAGGACCAACTCGGGCTGAAAGGGATGTAACATTCCAACTGGAAGACCGAGATACTAGGTAAATATTTATCCACACGGGAATCGAACTCTGGTCTTCTGCGTGCTACGGCGAAGCGCCTAACCGCTACACCATAGATGTCGGCAGTACGGAAGTTGCATTGCCGAATTTTCAGTAGGAAGGGTACAGGAGAAATATATTCACGGTCTGTTTGTTTAAATAATCAACAGCCTTTTTTTCCCTCTTAGTTAGGTTTTACGGCGCTCGCAACAGCATAAGGTCATATGAACGCTTTAAGTTTGGTTTTTATTAGGGTGTTCACAGAAAGTGAATCACAGGAAAGTAGTCTTTTTTTGTAGGCTGCGCCAGTGACTACAATAGACTATAAAATTAGACAGAAAAGAAAGTCAAATTTACTACCATTCAACGTTTCTCTTCAAGAATCGCATTAGAAGTGAAAATTCCGCTCTTCGCTGTCGTTATCTTTGTTATTGTTCGGTGCTCGATAGACACTTTCTTCGTCTTCTACTTCTTCTTCTTCAAGTGTCAGGTCCGGAACAGAGATTGACGACCATGGTACCCCCCCCCCTCCTGTATGTCCTCCTGATTAGCTGAGATTTACTCATTGCATTGCCTGCCATAAAGTTGTTCAGGCAATCTGTGCATTCTGCTCTCTGTATTCCTTTGTTTTTCTTTCCTTCTATCGTTTCATACAGAAGTCATTTCTCAAGTCCATTTATTTGTTCTATTTATGTGATCAAAGAACCTCAATTGATTCTTCCTCATAGTTCTGATTAGAGACCTTCGAGTACAAATTTAGGCACTGCATCGGTTGTCTGTTTCTCTGGACCCTTGGACCCAACAAACTAGAATTGAAATCTCAAATACCATGAAGTGTTTGCCAAGTCTGTTATTAACAGTTCGAAACCAGCCGCTGTATTTCGCGCAAAAGGTTTTTGTTATCAAGCCATCACATTGTGCACTATGTCTTGTTTTGATTTTGGTTCTAAAAAACAACAACGTAATATAGGGATAAAGAATGATCAACATTAACCCATCATCTCCTGACCACTGACAGCGTTTGGCTCATTGGCAGGACTGGGACCAAGACCGGTAGTAAAAGGGTTAATGTCAGGATACCACACAACACAAAGTCAGCCATAGGGCATCTGGTAAAATAAAAACAAAATAATACAAAACAAAAATAATCCGTATAAACTCCGTTTGTTCTTCATGTTACCACACACGATTAATTAACATTGACTAGTAATACCATAACATTAACAATGTAGTACTACACAAATCCATCCGGCGGTAGCCAGAAGCTACATTTCCATATACATGTATTGGAAAGCATACTCTAGATTTCACAGACAATACCAAGTATCTCAACTTTACTTCATCAAAACTTGGTTAATTTTTTAGTTATGTGTTCTTTAGAATCCTAACCTGATGGTCGTCTCAGTGGTCACTTGATGAAGTGATGTTCCATTCCATGCACCGTCACCGGTTACATATTGTTGTTATTGTGTCATCGTTACCATTATATGATCATTATCGTAATAATGATACTGATAATAATGATTATAATGAAGATAATAGTGATAATAATAACAATTGTTATACTATTATTAGAAGTTATATGATGATGATGGTTTTTTTGTTTCCTTAATAGACCTGGCGGACTCCACGAAGAAATCTTCGAGGGAGAGCGAGGGTCTTTTTCGCTCCTTTGTCAATATGCCTAGAGGCGCCTCCACTCATCCAAATAACTCCATTCGAATTGATGATGATGATGATGATGATGATGATGATGATGATGATGTTGGAGGTGATGATGATGATGATGATGATGATGATGATGATGATGATGATGATGATGATG
>NW_004797919.1:39555-41771 GCF_000002075.1 Aplysia californica | reverse complement strand
TGTGTGTGTGTGTGTGTGTGTGTGTGTGTACGTTTCTGTGTGTGTAATTGTTAGTACATCAGTCCGTAATATATGTACATGTGTGTGCTTGTGGAAGTATGAAAGGGCGCGCGCGCTAACCAAACTGCAACTGCACCAGCGCCTCACCACCTAGACAAGCATCCACAAGCTAACGACCCACAGAGCGAAATATAAACGTGGGACAAAGTGCTGAATCTTCTGTGAAGTATGTATTGTTAGACTTCGTACACTGTAGCCCAGTGAGACAGTCGTTAACACAAGGTATCACTTACGCGATCCTCGTTTTTTCGTCAAGTTTTGGTTTACACCTAGCTCGCTCTCTCTTTGCGTCTGCAGCTTTTGGAGGGTCTAAAAACACATTAAGCAGAATTTGATTTGCGACTAATCTTGGGGGTGGGGGTGGGGGTGGTAGATCCTTTGATCGTCTTTAAGAGTACATCTTCCCTTCCTTTTCTCGCTTCCTCCTTTTTGCTCCCCCCTCTCTCTCCCCCCTCTCTTTCCCTCTTTCTTTCCCCCTCTCCCTCCTCTCTCTCTTTCTCACTATTTTTCTTCCTCAATCTCTGTATTTCCCTTCTTTGTGCAAGATATGATGCGCCGTGTGTTCAATCCCGATCAACCCTGTACGATTGTCCAGCTTCTGAACCCGCAATACGAAAGGGTCAAAGGAAAAGAGAGCGAGAGCGAGAGAGAGAGAGAGAGAGAGAGAGAGAGAGAGAGAGAGAGAGAGAGAGAGAAACGTAAAAAGGGAAACAGAGAGAGAAACGGTGTCTGATTTGAAATTCATTATTTGTTGTCTTTGAAGAAGAGCCCCCTAATATTAAATCAAAGGGCTGTGGTAGTTGTTGTTGTTGTTGTTATCATTGTTGCTGTTGTCATTGCTGTACCCGCCGCTGCTGCGGAGGATGATGACTTTTATGTACACAAATCATACAATCACATTCTGATTATTCCGACTTAATTGCGATTTTTGTTTGTTTTGTTTAATGATTCTACGCCCCCATCAACACAATATAAATCGTTTTGGGCTAACCAGGACCGAGAGGGGCACAGGGTCTCCGCAGAAAAAATCGAGATACTTAATAAAATGTTCCCTGCACGGGGAATCGAACTTGTTTTTTCTGAGTGCGACGGTGAAGCGTGTTACCGCTACACCACAGACACCAGTTTCAAATATTTGGCAAATTCTAACGGTCAACAAGTTAAAAAGAAACAGCAGATCGTTTCTTTGGTAGTTTCATGTAACCTGCAGTCAGTCAAGTCCATGAATTGTGTTCTGTTAGCTCAGTTGATATCATACTGAACTACCGAGTGGGTGGCCGTGGTTTGAATTTCCGACTGGATGTTCTTGAGTTTGGGTCGTTTTGTGGAGTTTCCATGGCTCTCAACCATAGCAAGCTTAAGTTAAGTACCCTCAGCCCGTTTGACTCGGTGCAATAGGAGACAGACATTAAATTCGGAGGTTCCGCCTCTTAAACAACCTAATAGTGTTGATAGGGGCATAAAACCTATACACTTTACACTTTACTATCCATGAAGATTTCTTCTCAAGATTCTCCCATGCCATTTCCCTCCAACGTGTGACTTCCCCCACAAAGGGCACACGATGACGCTTTTTTGGCACTCCCTTTGTCTGTGTCCCCGACTCCCCTTGCTCATATCGCAGACACATCAGCTCCTTCTCATCACATCCCGACATCTTCCGCCAAGACTTGATGGTGTTATGCTCTAACCGTTTAACTCCAAAAAACCCCCAACCCCACTGGCCTCTGAGGTGTAGTGGTTAGTCGCTTCGTCGTCGTCAGCAGAAGAGCTGAGTTCGATTCCAGTTTGGGAAGAATTTTTGTCGAGTGTCTCGGACTTTCAGCTGGATGGGATGTTGCAGCTTCCTCAACTAGCCCGGATCGCAGCCCGACTCTAAAATGATCTAAATTACGTCGATATGGACATAAATCATTTATATTTAAAGAAAGAAACCCCCAAATCCCTTCTGATTTAAATAATGAAGGAAAACACGGTGGATAATCCACAACACTCGAGTACTGGATACAATGATACAATGGATGTTGACTCAATGAATTTTGTTGTGATCCGTGGAATAACTCAACAATGGTTATAGAACAAAAAAACCCAACCCCCCAAAAAAAACCCATACAACAACAACAACAACAACAACAACAACAACAACAACAACAACA
>NW_004797919.1:38395-39436 GCF_000002075.1 Aplysia californica | reverse complement strand
AACAACAACAACAACAACAACAACAACAACAACAACAACAACAACAACAACAATTACAACAACAAACAAACAAACAAACAAAAAATAAAGTTTAAAAAAAACAACAACATTACCCCCCCCCCCGAAGCAAGTTGTCGTATTCCTTTCAGTTACACGGTTTGAGCACAAAACTGTCGCAATATTTCATGTAACTGGTGTGGATTTCTGGTCTTGTCGCTATGTCGCTAGGTTACAGCCAATTCTCAGAGCTCATGTCGCGTAGAGGCGCGGATTTGTATACTGTTTCAGTTCAAACTACAAAGAACAGGGGGTTCGTATTTTTTAGCTGGGAAGAACGACACAGAACAGAACATGAGTATTTTTTAGCTGGGAATGACGTGAATCCATAGACTTGAAACATTATAATATCCTAGATCGGGCGCTGTCATGGCTACTACTCTTGGCTCTCTGTAAAAAATAAAAAAAACGTTGCTTCGCTGGAGCGCACGATGAGTGACAAAAGGAAGTGTAAAACACCCGTTTCGCCATAGTTGAGAACGTGCGTTACCGTTCTGATTTCCCCCTTCATTTGATTCCAAATACGTAGAGTCAAATGGTGCCCTCCATAGTGACGCGGAATTACGCCAGAGATAGCAGTCTAGGATATGAAAATACAAATCTATGCGTGAACCTCACACTCCTACCCCTCTGCTATACGGATTAGAAATGTATGCCGTTTATGGCTTTTCGCTCTGCGTTCGGTGTTAAGCAGTTATTGTATTTGTTGCACACATTCCGTGTTGTTAACTGCTGAGGTGTTGGGATAATTTACCATATCGGTGTCAACAAAAGTTTGATTGGAAAATGTGTGCTCCAGCGTGTTTGTCTGTCTGTTTGTCTATCTGTCTGTCTGTCTAACTGTCTGTCTGTCTGTCTGTCTGTCTGTCTGTCTGTCTGACAGCCTCTGCCACTCTCCTTGTCTCCCTCATCCACTCACCCCTCTCTCTTTCCAAGCCCCTCTCACCACACATGCCTCTTTCCAATTATATTTGCGCGCGCGCT
>NW_004797919.1:37203-38295 GCF_000002075.1 Aplysia californica | reverse complement strand
ATGTGTGTGTGTGTGTGTGTGTGTGTGTGTGTGTGTGTGTGTGTGTGTGTGTGTGTGTGTGTGTAAGTGCACGAGCATGAGGTTGTGTGAATGCATGATTGCCGTGTGCATGTTTGTATGCTCTCTTGATTTTTACTGTGAGTTTACTGAGTAAGACTTCTGTGCACGTCAGAAACTATCTATCTATCTATCTATCTATCTATCTATCTATCTATCTATCTATCTATCTATCTATCTATCTATCTATCTATCTCAATCTGTGTTACCCCGGACAGGCCAGATGGGAATAGTTAAAATTCTAAAATGATCTATAATGTGTAGGCAGACACACAGGAGAACACTCAGAACTTCATGAGCACAGAGGATAAGAAATAG
Organism: Aplysia californica; assembly: GCF_000002075.1. Taxonomy (NCBI): domain Eukaryota; kingdom Metazoa; phylum Mollusca; class Gastropoda; order Aplysiida; family Aplysiidae; genus Aplysia; species Aplysia californica. The sequence goes on along the minus strand of NW_004797919.1, from coordinate 37,920 downwards.
AGAAGAGCTCCAAATACCAACTAATGAAAAAAACCCCACAACAACTATAAACAGAACCATCAGGACAAAAACTAAAACAATTGAGGTTCTTTGGCCACGTAAGTAGTTCAAATGGACTTGAGAAACTGATGTTGAATGAAAAGATGGAGTTGAACAAAAGTGTAGTGGACGACAAAGAGCAACATACACAGATGGCCTGAACAACTTTGTTACAAATAAGACAATGAGACAAAACTGAGCTGATCGGTAGAACAGGAGGGAATGCTGTACCGTATCTTCAATGTCTGCTCCAGACCTGACGCCTGAAAACGATGAAGAAGAAGCATAATAATAATAACGATAATAATAATAATAATGATAATAATGATAATAATGATACTACTACTACTACTACTACTACTACTACTATTGTAATTCAAGTCTTTGGGTTGGAGAGACTTCATTCTGGAAACTCCGGAGCTCCGGCAAGGGAGGGAAAACGCCACTATTGGTTGGGGGTTTTTAATCATTAACAAGGGAAATAATCATTAAAATATATTGATACTGCAAAATATTAACTTTTTTCATACTGTTAGATTATTTGACAAGGAAATATTTTAGTCTCTATTTATCCTAGTCTTGCCCAGACAATATAATTGTTTATTGTTGCTTTTATTTAAAGATATTCCTGTTTTGAAAAGCAATTTCCATCTGCCTTTCAAATGAATAAGTACTTAA
>NW_004797919.1:35844-37003 GCF_000002075.1 Aplysia californica | reverse complement strand
GAAGAAGAAGAAGAAGAAGAAGAAGAAGAAGAAGAAGAAGAAGAAGAAGAAGAAGAAGAAGAAGAAGAAGAAGAAGAAGAAGAAGAAGAAGAGACCCATAAAACATTACAACAACGACAGTTTTCTTGAGGACAATACGATACAACCCAAACATAAAAGGAGAGGGTCGGGGAGGGGTGGGGCCGGGCGGGAGCGGCAGAACATAAACACTGCTTGTGAAATCTCTGGTTTTATTATCCCAAAGGTGATAATTTCCCGTCCCCTCATATCTTTGAACATCATTATACTGTTATCAGATACAGTCTACGCTATAGACACAAAATCTCATTATAAATCGTAATATCATATAGCCAAGGATCATTTCTAGAAAGAACAGTAAGTCACAAAATCAGGTTTTTTTTCGTTAAAGTGAACGGACCAAGTATCAATTTCACCACTTTCTCAAAAAAAAAACGCATAATATAGTTTGGACTATCTCTGTCTGTATCCTTTCAGTTTTGATTTTGAAGGAGGAAAAGATGTGTGTCAGAGCAGTGGCTTCTTTGTTGCGTTACTGATAAGGTTGATGTTGATGTTGGTTAAAAATATTATGTAGTAGACCTACGGGTTTCTTTATACCCTTTTGTCTGATATTCATCGGGGAAACAACATTTCATTACCATAATTTTACTAGATATTCATTACGCTCATTTTATGTGAGAGATTAAGGAACAAAGAAATTATAATACAAATCCTTTTATTATTCAAATTTTCTACTCGGGAGGGAATGGATTTTTATCTTCGTGTGAACAGTTTTACCTTTTCCCTCTCCGCAGGTTGAGATTGACGGAAAGCAAAGAATTGGCGGCAGAGGAACAAGAGACTCGACTGAGGCTCATATCACAGCCCGAGGTCAGTATTTTTATCCCGACAGATATACAGACCGAAACAGTTACAAATCAAGTGGAAAACATTAACATTGGAAAGAGGCAAAAACAAACAAACAAACAAAACAAAACAAAACAAAACAAAACAAAACAAAAATAGCAGAAACAAAAAACAAAAACAAAAACAAATTACGAATAATAATGAGAAAAAAACAGCCTAATCCGAGAATCTAGTCTCGACGACGTCAATTTCCTCCACGTTCTCTGAAAACTCACAAATTCTATAGTAGCCC
>NW_004797919.1:31455-35380 GCF_000002075.1 Aplysia californica | reverse complement strand
CACACACACACACACACACACACATATATATACACACACAAACACACACACAGACTCATACACATTCTCTCTCTCTCTCTCTCTCTCTCTTTCTCTCTCTCTTATACACACAAACACACACACAAACAAACAAACAAACACATACGCACGCACACACATACTCACAAGCGCACATGCAAGACCATACCCACATTCAGACAATAACCCAGTCAGAAAAATTAAAATCATTGCGCTAACATAAGATATATATGCAAACGACTTTCTCTTGTCAAAACAGAAACACACGATACCAGAAAAGACATTTTATTCCTATTACAGGGTACTGACATTACAGCAAGTTGAAACATAATACTATAATTGAAATGCTTAAAGGTATTTTGCTTGTATGTAAATAGTACTCGTATAGATTTCATTTGTGGAACGCACAGTGCTAAGACAGGCACGTTGTTGTCACAGCTGTTCCCAAGTGCTTGGGAAAAGCGAGACAGACAGTTAAATGAAAGGGTAGGAAGAAATGTAAGAACTACCAGCGGTACCTTATAACCACCAATGGAGCCCTAAAACCACCAGCGGTACTCTAAAAGCACTAGCATCTCCATTACCACTCTTTTAGTGCTCTAGAAAAAGACAAAGCAGACAGAAAAGACAGATGGTCAGCTGAAATGTGGGACAAGTCAGTGGCGCCCCTTTAACCATGTATGTTGTTGTAACATTTACACTGCAGTTGGAGAGAGAAGCACAACGTCACGATTGCGGTAGTTTAGAGTCGGTTAAAAGCAAGACTGATAAAAAACAAAGCAAAGCAACACCCACCCCCGAGTTCATAAAAAAAAGTACGCCGTACAGTTTAGAGTCCACAGAGAGAAAAGGGGTAGCAGTCCGCATGTGCTTGTGTGTGGGGGGTCTGGGAATGTGGCTGTCTGGTTCACGGTCGGTTTGTGAACGCAATGAAACGTTTGATTTCTTCACTGCAGATCAATGACTTGCTAAAAGCTCGATGATTAGCGTTCATGCATTTATGTGTTGGAATGATTAATTGCTTCTTAATTTGTGCAGCAAGGATGTAACCAGAAGCCATTTTGCAGGCAATCAGTGACGCCAGACGACACTTGGACAGATCACGGACACATCAGCTTTGTCCTTCTGTTTACTTTTCGTGTGGTATCGATCTCCACGAAGGCGTCACAGTGATTGCTATTTCTTACTCTTTCAATACATTGACGTACGTTCACTTTGTTTCCACACTTCAGCGTACGTTCATTCAGTTTGAACACGTTGGCCTATGTTTACTTAGTCGACAACGTGGAAATGATACTATCATTTTTGCTACACAAAAAACATCCACGGACTCAAAACCTTGTTCAAGACGTACTCTGTAAAGGGGAGTCATACGGACGGAAGTGTTCCAAAGATGATTGAATGAGTAAACAAGTAGGTACAATCTATAACAATATTGTTGTCAATGAAAGAGCGATTGATAATGTCACTGTGTCTCACACTATATTGCATACTTCTTCAAGAAATTATTTAAAAGATTACCGGGGAGCTCACAATTTTAGAGTATCTTTTAAAGTGCTGTCAAGGTCTATACTCTTTTAACGTTTGTGATTCCTCTCTTCTTTATTTCAGGCCATTCAAGCCCATACTTAGAACAAGTCACTGCAAGCTCTACACACGAAGGTGTCATTATGAGGAAGTACTAACTCTGAGATCTTCTACTGTCTCTCACGACTGAACTGCAGTAGGTAGCACACGTGTATACATTGACATCCCGTCTTGTTTGCACCTACTATAGATGATACAAAAGTGCACATACATATCGTCAGTCGTCAACTGTAGATAGTGGAAATGTACACTCTCGTTCCGCCTACTGCTTTCAGAAGAGAAGATAACACAACCGTACACTGACATCCCTTCTGTCGTCTACAGCAGATAACACGAACGTTTAGTGTCATTCCACCAGTCATCTTGTGCAGATAGCGAGAATCTGGAGAATTCTCCAGAAGTCATATGTAGATAATACGAATGTGCACGGACAACCCGCCAGTCATCTTCTGCCCATAGCGTGAATCTGGACGATTCTCTAGAAATTATCTGTAGATATCGTGAATGTGCACGGACACCCCGCCCACCGCTAGTCTCCAGGAGAAGTTCCCGCCATGACGTGTACACAAGTTTGTCAGCATGGCTGAAGGGAGGACAACTCTCCATCGACCCCCGGAGCGCCCTAGGGAGGGATGCGCCTATCGTCATGGCAACGATATTTGTTTACATGTCGGCTCCACGAGGATTGTAAATTCAGCCTGTTGTAAAAGCAAGGAAGATTTTCAGATCCATCGCTGTAAGACCACAGGTCACAGTCCTATACAAAGGTCACGGGACCACGTCACAGACCAGAGGTCGGGCGGGGGACGACTCGGCGTGTGTCTTCACATCGTCGCTCCAAGCGGAAGACAAGGAGATATGTGTCGTATACTGAGGCCGCTGTGTAAGAGAGTGGCAGGCTTGGGTGATGTGTTGATGGTCGTAGAACCGCCCGAGTCGCTACATCCTTCCTCCACACACGAACCACCCGCGCCGAAATACACCGTGGTAGGCGGGGAGATCAGCTCACCATCGCTGGCTGTCATGATATTCTTACCAGAGTTTGGTAGGCAAAGCCACGAAGAGCTTCACCGGAAGTTACAGAAGCCGCCCTGGCGACACCACCACACGATCCAGTTGCAGCGCGCCCAGTCTTCCTGTGTCGTCGGGAAACAAGAGTTCTATTTCCTGTCGCGACAACTTCCGATGTGGAGCGTCTGTCCGTCAGTGCACGACACTTGCAAAATCCGGATAAACATTTTCGTCCGCCGCTACGCCCCTATGGTGGAGTTCTACCGACTTGTCACGGGTACCGAGATGGAGAGCAGTAAGCAAGGATTCTGCCTATTTCCTCTAAATCTAGAACATTCCTCGCCAGCGGACTCAAGGGGAGCCACTACAACCTCCACGTCCTACGAACTGGCTCTCAAACACTGCCCTCACGTGAACCCGTACTCCCTCACCAACGCTTACCTCACTTTTCCGACCCACAATATGACCGCTCTACGAGCCGTTCTCCACACCGACGTCACTTCCCTCAACCGCCATCACTACGTGGTTCACGACCCCGACGGGAACGCCATTATTCTTCATGACGTCACGGCGTCACGTGACTCGGCAAGCAGCCGTACTCTCTACCTCAATCATCCTTCTTCCCCTGCGTACACAGAGCCTGTGGACAAAGCTAGCGTGCACAGTGGCAGTATAGATTCTGGAAGATTCTCTGATTTTGACGCCTGTTCCGCGGAATTGGACCACTACATGTCTAAACTGATCAAAACGTGTAAGTTGGCGGGGGAAGATGATGAGGACAGCGCTTTCACAGCATCGATGGAGGACCAAGGAGGCACCTGTCGCCCATGGCACCCTCAGCCCCCTAGAAAACAGTGGGACCAGGAGAAAGGCAAGAACCATTTCCATTTAGACAGAACGCCAAAACATCTCAACAGCTGAGACGAAACTGTTAATTGTAAAATATTGTTGCTATTTTATGGTCCCTGAGATGGTCTGAGTTGATTCTGCCTCTCATGACAGAAGCCGCTTTCGCTCGACCAAACACATTTTTAATGCGCGAGTCGAATTCACGTCGTTCGCATTCAGGGCAAAAAGGCAAAGTTTTACACCTCGCAGGCGGTAACACAAATCGTACCCTTTACAGACTTCAACAAGCTGACTAAGGGAGCAACAAGGAATTTAATCTCCGTTCAGGATATTGTTCATTTACAATGTATTTGGTTTTGAGTATGTTCTATTTTTGATTCAGCCCTGGATCTTTTCTAAACAAATGACGTATTTCCGTTCTCTGCCAAACGTTAATGTTTCAACACCCTCTCCCCCCCCT
>NW_004797919.1:30111-31355 GCF_000002075.1 Aplysia californica | reverse complement strand
CCATCCTCTTTCGTTGAGATCGAGCTGTTGCACAATTTTACATGTGGCAGGCAGGGATAGAACTTTGGCATACACATAGATCATGACGTTTTTATATCTTACTAGCTGCAATTGAAACTCATGACGTATTTATATTATTTCATCTTTTATACCTCACAGGCTGGGACTTTAACTTTTTTACCACAGATTTGTATCATGATATTCTAGACTGAGCACTCTGACGTAATTCCGGTTCACCATGGAGTGCATCATTTGATTTTATTTGGAACCAAATGAAAGGCAAGTTGGAAAAGCCTGCTCGCGCACTCGATTATAGCGAGACGGGCTTTTGACTTTCATTTGCAGACCCACGGTGCGCATCAGAGCAGCGGAGCTTTTTAAAGAACAGAGAGCGGTGGCCATGACAGTGCCCGGTCTAGGATATTATGATTCAAGTCTATGTTTTCAACTCAAAGGATATTATGTATACAACTCGAACGTAGATCAATGGCGACTTGCAACAAGGCGAACAAAAAATAAAAAAGAACTCAGGAGGATTCATGACGTCATTCAACGAAGAAATTTTAGTTTTTTTTCTCGGTGGCTGTTTGGTGTAGAATGACGTCACACCGTGCCAGTTAGACGTTCTAGACTACTTTAAGTGACTCTCTCCATCAACTCACGAGCTTCGTGCTGTCTTGCACCGATTCCATTTTTCCATGTATGACGTAAATCCTTTTGGAAGCTCTGAATTCCAGTCGAACCCCCCCCCCCCTCGCCCCCAGGAGTTAACCATAACTATTTTGGGCTCCCAAAGGGAAGGGCTTTTCAAGATCCTTGACAGCTCTGACAAGAATTTTCAGAAGTCGGAAATTGGAGTAGGTGCATAATAGTACTCTGCTCGTGATCGTTGTGAAAAGAATGTTTTAAGAGTAGCATCGAGAGTAGTAGAAATTTGCCGTGAAAAGGTGTACATTTTATTTCTCACTAACATCTCAGTTCATCTCCCCTCCGACGACTACGCCTGTGTGTTTCTAGTTCTATCCATTTGTTTGTGGTGTTGTTGTCTTTTGCTTGTCTGTTCGTCTTGCTGTTTGCTTTTGTCTACTGTTTCTTCTGTCATTTCAGATTTTCACTACACCAGCTCAAGCCATTCACTATCTGTTTATACCTCCTTCAAATGCAGATTCCACTTATAATGAACCCACGCCTGTCTGTCTGTCTGTCTGTCTGTCTGTCTGTCTGTCTGTCTGTCTGTCTGTCTG
>NW_004797919.1:27427-29067 GCF_000002075.1 Aplysia californica | reverse complement strand
CCCCCAAGAACGACTTAGGCACAGTCTTGTTCTCAGGTCTTCAATTGTCAGACTAATCTGATGGTAAACTGTCTTGGAGAACAAAAACATTGCGGTAGACCGCCAAGTGGACTGAGACCATAGTCAAAAACAAAATAACTCTATAGCTCTGAAAACAACAGTATTGGGTAGTCCTAGGTAGTATGTTTGGCCGAGTGACTGTTTGCTGATTACACGACAACGTGTATTGTGTTGCGCCGACTCCCGGTCGCTGGAGAGGAATGTGACGAAAACGATCTACCCGAGTCGCCCTAGGAGGTAAAAGCTCTCTTCACAGTGTACTTACTATGAGAATTTCATTTTTAGCTCTTTCTATGCCTTGTGGCAAACAGATTGTGCCATCTCTTTCACTGTGTCTATTATATCAGGGTAATTATTGTTCCACGGTACGGAAGGAGTAAAAATAGCAACTGTGACGTCTTCTTTTCCGTCGGCGTGGGGTTAAGAACTATCACGACACGTATAAGAAAGCCACAAAAAAGAACTTGTCTTGAACGTCTTCACTAGTAGACACAGAACATAATACCGTCTGTTGCAATGTCGTTTAGCGTCAACTAGGATATGTGTTAAAATAACTGATTGTAACATCAGTGCTGTTGTGGCGAATTAGAAGACTTTATATTCTGATTGCATACTCCTGTATGAAAACAAAGCAGCACTCAGCTGACAAACGCAGATCTTATTCTATATACTGGAATGGCAATATTTTGTGACAGCGTACATCAAGCGACCACTTGGAACCCTTGCTTAACTAGTACCCTGTAAAGAGGGAAATCACCTCCGGGGTCGGAAACTGATACATACCACACGTAGCTACGAGATTGCTATCTCCGTGTCTGCCTCTACTCGGATGAGGGACTCCTTCAGGTTACACGCAACACAACAGTTTTCACTCTATGTTACATTTTAACGTCTCGCTCTAAAGCGCCCTCTTCAGCATTAATTTTTTTCTTGCAAAAACCGTTATGTTCTGTAGGTACAGCCCCAGCAAACAATTAATGATTCATTAACAGAAACACCAGCTGTCCATGTCTGGGTGCTGTTTCATCCTCAGATTCGCACACTGATGACATCTTTCAAAGGAATATGATAACTGGGATTTGTGAGATTTGAGTACCAAGGAATAGGCTGGCGGGACATCGTTCTTAACAATCAGTAACATATTTGCATTGTACTGACCGGGCATTCCCCAAAGGTCACGATCGCCAAGATTTGAAGGTTTGGTTTCTAAGAAATAGGCTGACAGTACATGCACTTTGTCAACTAAAGCCGGTTAGCCGTTTTACATAATATCAGCCGTTACGGAACTAAAATTAAATGTCTAAAGTAGAAAGCATAAAACCCCCCAACCCAAACAGCTAATGATCGAGACGTATACGCACGACAAACACACCACAAAGCTTCCCAGAAAGTTTCCATCAACCGGACCAGCTACACCAGTTTGTTTTTTAAAAGTTGTCAAACGACTTAGCACCGGCGTGTCAGAACAAGAAAACTTTTTGCTTTAGTTGTGTGATATCTTCAAAGGATTAGACGGCGGAAATTTCGGGATTTGTGTCATGTCACGGGGTGCAGGAAACGTGTGAGTCTGTGTGTGTGTG
>NW_004797919.1:25884-27067 GCF_000002075.1 Aplysia californica | reverse complement strand
TAGATAGATAGATAGATAGATAGATAGATAGACAGATAGATAGATAGATAGATAGATAGATAGATAGATAGATAGATAAGCTCGCGCAGACTCCAGGAAACGAGCTGAAGAACGGAGCCAACGTTGGAAGACACGATGAAAGCCTGCGAAACTGCTGTATGTAGTAATACATCGGACCTCAAACACGCCTCAAACTAAAAAAGGTTTGTGCACCGATTGTTATGCGTTTGAGTTCCATTCAGCATAACAGTATACATACTTGTATTTTTGTTGCTTCCACGCCGTTTGGGCTGCGATGAATACATCTCAGCAGAAAGACTGAACTGGCGTCAAGGGCGTTGCGGGTAGGTGCATGCAGGAGACCCGAGTTCCATTCCCGCGCGGGGAGAAGTTTTATCGAGTGTCTCGGCCTTTCTACCCTCTCAGCCCGGGTTGACACTAACAGGCAGGGTCGCAGTCCGCCTCTTATTCTTAAATGATCTAAATGGTGTCGATGAAGGCGCAAAAACACATCTGTATCAACAAAGAAAGAGAGAGACTTAACGAGTTCCTGAATGTGAATCCAACACCTGACATTTACGTGGAAGGCAAAGAGGCAAAAGATTAATTTTGTTACATGAGCAGAGAGTTTTCACGTACGCAACTGAATAATCTGAGAACTGAGGAATGCCAAGAAACTGATATATGGGCTTTGGTTATTTATACTATTTATTTACATGTGTTGGCTCGACGTAAGCTGATTGAGAGATGAATATTTTTTTAATAAGACGATCCTTAAAAAAGGCAGAAAAAGAGGAGGTACAAAAGAGAAACAAATAAAAAATCCTTTGAAAATCCTTTACAAATCTGAAATAACGCCAGTCTAATTCGTGTTGCTTTTTGCGACGCTAAAAATGACACATGACAAGCTTTTTGGCTTTAATTCAACTCCTCAATATAAAGCCATTCTCAAACAATACTAGGCTCGGATATAATGATATTATTATGTTTTGACGTGGAGAAGGACACGAGAAAGCTCATGGTGAATTGCACATGGCGTCGATTGGCACTTGTCCACAAAATAGAGGCAGACGATTGAGTAGATCATAAGAGCACTTCTGGGAGGATTTTTGAGGGGACATGCAACTAAGCCGAGCAACTAAGCCGAGCCAGTCATGTCAATAAGGACCATAATAATAATAAT
>NW_004797919.1:24445-25668 GCF_000002075.1 Aplysia californica | reverse complement strand
CTCCACGCATAGCGTATTCTCTAAGGCTGTGCAATGCAATACAACTAATACCTCAAAAGACAGAAGTGCATTGCAAAACTATTTAACAACAGTAACACACACACACACACACACACACACACACACACACACACACACACACACACACACACTCACACATACATACATACACACATGCAACTCTCTAACACAGACATATTCTTATATGCAAACACGACTGGATGACGATCGTGTTGAATTAATGTGTCTGAACACTTTTTGTTAACCTCTCTCTATGATGTTATATCATGGATAAGCAAATAAACTTATGGGCTTAACACCCCGTTCAACACTGTTTTGTTATATAAGAGGAGGGGCCTCCTTTTTGAACGCCCGTCTCCAATATGACCGAGCCAAATGGGCTGAGAACCTTGAAAACTCTACAAAACGACAAAAGTTCCAGAACGCCAAGTCAGAGATGTGGAAAATGGCCATTCACTTTGTAGTCCAGCATGATACCAACTGGAAGAAAACAAACTTTTATTCTATACAAGGAGCGGAGTGTGGAACTGATGAGAAACACGGCTTTCCAAACAGCGGTAGTGGTAGCGCTATGGTTACGCTCTTTGCCGTAGCATGTAAAAATCGTGAGTTCCATTCCTGGGTGGGTAAGTTTATTTTAGAGATAATGTATATGCTTTCTGGTTCTTGTAACACTGCAAGGCTATTTAAGAGGCGTGACCTTCAACTATTACGCTTATCTCCAATAGGACCGAACCAATAAATGAGAAAATTCGTTTTAAGTGCCATTCCCAAGGACACAACATCGGACAGATCTGATCCTCGAAACGATGTTGTGTTCTTGGGAAAGGTGTTTTAGTGAATGAACTGTTTGTCTACAGATGCGACGTATCTCAAATCAGCGCGGATTGACCCTGAGGGGCGGACCAAAATAGCCTGCTTTGATCCTGACAGTTGGGACAGGAGTAGCCAGTTTCTTAAACGATCTAAACTAGGTGGTTGTGGCACAACGTATTTTCAGCCATGAGTTGTCAGTAATGTAACATGGAACTCATGATAAACAAAAGTAGTTGTAATAGCAATAATAATTGCAGATGTTTAACACCCCCTTTGACACAATTTGGATCATTTAGAAGGCGAAATTCTCCGACCCTGACCGCCGGGGCCAACCCAGACTGCGACGGTGATGAGCCTAACCTCTTCACAATATAAATATATATATA
>NW_004797919.1:21558-22867 GCF_000002075.1 Aplysia californica | reverse complement strand
AAAGCTTGTGTTTAGATGTGGTCTGAAAGGCTCCTCTGGGATCTTTTGAGTCTTTTTTGGGCTCCCTGCGGATTCTGCAGCTCGCCTGCACACACACAAGAGAGGGTAATTTGAGAGTGTGAGAACCTGCAAAAGATTGGCAGTCGGAAGTTACGCGCGACTAATTATCTTGCACTATTATTTAATTTTTAGGTGATTTCAAACCCCGCACGTCATATCTTTACAAAAGGATGTATTATGTCATCGAATTTAATGCTATTCATTCATTCATTCATTTATTCATTCATTCATTTAAAACCAAAGAACGATGTGACAATTGCAAAATGTGTACACCTTCGTCGACGCATTTTTGTGTGTGCTAATCTTTGAGTAGGTACTGCTTCAAATCTGCCTGTCAGGACCGACCCTGCCTTAGTAGGATACTGCATCCCATCAGATATATTATTATAGACAGAAATATTTCATAAAACAGCTTCCCCACTCGTATTTCTAACTCACATCTTCAGTGGGAATTTGGGAAAAGCTAACCATCTCACTACAAACGCCAGTCCAAGGAATGAATACTGAAATTCCAAGTTACGAGTACATTTGTCTAATGAATTCAACCTTGGGTTGGTTGTGACGTAGTCCCTATCTTTTAGTTTTAGTTGTATGATCCCTGGTCAGCAGACGGGTGAGAGGGGCGTGGCCGAGACTTGCGGTGGCCGGGAATGGGACAAGCCAGACGTGAATTCCCCCACAGTGACCCCGGTCCGGAGACAAAGTCGGCGGTCCAGGCACAAAGTCGGGAGTCCAGCCCTTTCCATGTACCCGGAACACAGAGGTCACCCGGGGACGCATGTGTTTGTGTGGCCAGAAAGACCACTCGTGGTTTGTTGTTGGTGAGTTGGGAATCCTGAGTCTGGGGGAGAAATATAAAATGCTTTCTGAAGAGTTTTGTGTGGGCGAACAAAGGTGTTAACCTTCTAGCGCCCTTAGGTTGGTATTTGAACGTTGAAGTATGAATGCCTGAAGGACGAGATTTGTATAAAACGTCTGCTGTTGCTGTTTTGTGTTGTTTTTATTGGAATCAAAACACAGTTAAAGAATTAAATTGACAATTGACTTCAGATTTTTCATTTATATTGCCTCTATAACAACAGTGAAGAGTGTTATAATTTCGATGTCAAAATGTCTTTGTTGTGGGTAGTATAGGGTTAAGAAACAAATATGACACTACGTCTCTTGTCCTGAAGGTCGTTGAGAGAATGTTGAGTTGCCAGGAAAGGAGAAAGGTTTTCAATATTTTTTTTCCTTTTTTATTTGGGGG
>NW_004797919.1:19816-20937 GCF_000002075.1 Aplysia californica | reverse complement strand
TAGTGACCAAAAAATGTTCTTCTCCAAAATTTCCTTCATTCATCTCCTTTCCTGCTCTCTAGCAATGTTCTGTCGTCTGCTTTCGTCTCCACTTTCTGCCACCACCCCCTCAACTCCTTTGTCCCTTCCTCTGGGCTCCTGACTTTCTGCAGCCTTTCTACAGCTACTCCTTGGCTCCCTCTTACTGCAGTCTTTCTGCCACACTCGCCCGATCTTCTGGTAGGAAATATCTAGAAATCTACACCTAGCCTTCTCGGACAAGAGCGAAAATTCTCGGAGGTCTAGTGTGCAAGTTGCACACGTTAAAGATCCCTTGGTGGTTCTAAAATCGATAAGAGCAGGCTTTGGCCACCATCTGGGCAAAATTCAATATTTCCTACCAACTGAAAATGTTTGATGTGTCCCGCTCACTCATATGACCGTATGCAGTTGCGAGCGCCATAAAACATAAAAAAAAAAAAAAGAGGCTGCAAGAGACGGGTGACTAAGCTTTAATTTTTACTTTAATTACGCAGTTTTTGCTCCTCCTGAAATTAAAGTATACATATGATAAGCTAGCATGACTTGGCCGGTTTGTGCCCAACATAATCTCCCTATGTCTATAAACTCGTTGCTTAAGGTATAGATTTAAGTCCTTTTTCAACACTAGAGGGTTATATAAGAGTCGGGACCTCCGAATTTAACACCCATCTCCTATACTACTGAGCTAATTGGAAGGAGAGCCTTAAAAACTTACCAAAACAATCCTTGTTCAGAACACCTCGTTGAAGATTCGAACCCGGACCCCTTTCTCCGAAGTCCAGCGTGATACCAACCGAGGTGATAATGCACCCTCTGTAAGATCAGAAATCTTGAAATTTGCCTGCAAGTTTTGAAGGGGAGATTTTGGACTGTAACAGAACTACCTTTCCGATCCAGCAGCCATCTGAGTTCTAATCTAGTCCTTCAGCCTAACTGTAACAGAACAATAAACTTATTTTAATGAACGTCTCGAGTTATATCATAGCACATGGGACTCGTCCTGAAGTAGATCTATAGCCCAACTTCTTGCCGCTCCATCTCTTTCTCCCCCCCTCTTTCTCTCTCTATTTCTCTCTCTCTCTCTCTCTCTCTCTCTCTCT
>NW_004797919.1:15626-16797 GCF_000002075.1 Aplysia californica | reverse complement strand
ATATATAGAGAGAGAGAGAGAGAGAGAGAGAGAGAGAGAAAGCGACGAAAGACAGAGAAAGAGCAAGAGAAGGAGAATTGAATATACATATCTATATCTATAATATGTACACGTAATATATAGGTAAAGAGGCAGACAAAGCCGACCAGCCAGACCGACAGAGAGATAGAATAAGGAACGATACGAAACCACAGCCAAACAAAACATTATAATTGATAGCTGCAGCATTTCTCCAGACGTCAAGGTCATAAGGAATGAATTAACACCTCGGGATACGAGTCTCGAGCTGTTGCTGTATGATCATGTTCCGCCCCGATCGCCCAGGATAGCCCTACGACCTTACGTATAGCGACGTATCTCACAAAATCGAGTTTTTAAAAAAAGGGTTTCAATAATTTTATTGTTTGTCACTCCAGTCCTGCATATATTATTATATTCTTCTTGAGACAAAGACAAGGCGACCCATAATATGCATACGAAATAGTAGTTCCATCGAGATCGGACATGCAGTGCTAACGTTCATATGTATAACGAAGTTTGCAACAAAATAAGCTATTATTTTTGTTTTGATATTTTAAAAGTTTGTCACGCGAGTCTTGCTTACTTCCTTTGTGTGTCAGAAGCAGGACGACTTATATTATACATCCAAAGTACTCGTAGTAGTTCCATCGACTTGCCAACCCTGGCGTCCTTGGGGGGTAGCGACATATCTAACAAAATCAAGGGATTTGTTTGTGTTGGTTTCGTCTGTTTGTTTGTTACTCTCGTCTTGCGCATAATATTAAATATCCTTTTGTGAAAGACAGGACGACATGTCAACAGCTAAAAGTAGTAGTTCCATCGAGATTGGCCGTGCCAGACCTCATGTCCTGACGTATCGCGGCGTATCTGATTAAGTCTACTTTTTGGGGATATTATTTTCGGTTGATCACTCCAGTATTCTTCGTCATTCTTTTGTCAAAGCCAAGACGATCCATAATAATATGAATTCGAAATACAATGTAGTAGTTCCATCGAGATCAGATGTGCCAGCGCTAACTTCCTTATGTTTTACGAAGTCTGTAACAAAATCAACTATTATTTTTGTTTTAATTTTTTTTTAAAGTTTGTCACGCTAGTCTTGCTTACCTCCACTTTTGGGGCAAAAGTAAGTTTGAACGAATTTTCTTCA
>NW_004797919.1:13886-15053 GCF_000002075.1 Aplysia californica | reverse complement strand
AACACATTCAAGGGATTTTTTTTTTGGTGGGGGGGGTTGTTTGTTTGTTCGTTACTCTTGTCTTGCGCATAATATTAATATCCTTTGGTGAAAGACAGGACGACATGTCAACAGCCAAAAATAGTAGTTCCATCGAGATCGGCCGTGCCAGACCTCATGTCCTGACGTATTCCAGCGTATCTGATTAAATCTACTTTTTTTTGGGTGCATAGCGACGTATCTGACAAAATCAGGGGCTTATCATTTTTCTTTTTGGTTTCTTTTTTTGGGTGGGGGCGGTTATTGGTTTGCTATTCTAGTCTTGCTCAGAGTATTTATATCCTTGTGTCAAAGACAGGACGACCTGTCTACAGCCAAAAAGAGTAGTTCCGTCAAGATCGGCTTTGCAAGTTCTGAAGCACAGTGACGTATTTGACATAGAGTTTTGTTTTTGTTTTGTTGTGTTTTATTGGTTTGGTAACAGTAGTCTTGCGGCTCATATAAATAAAACCAAGTTTTTTTTCGGGTTTTTGTTGGTATGTTACAATAATCTTGTCCATATCTCTCTATGTTAAAGGGACGACGCATGTACATCTAAAATAGTAGTTTTTCTAAGCGGTAAAGCTACGTAAGTGACTGGTTTGATCTCAATCCCATTACCTGTGGCAGAGTGGATGATCTACATAACGCACATATCAATCATCATATTTTTAGGCCAACAATTTGGTCATTAATAAAACTGATCATCACACTGAGTCTGCAGTATACTGTTTTAGTTTTACATCACCAGGAAAGCATTAAAATAAAATGAACACAATTCAGAATAAACGGTTTGTTTAGAGATGCGAATGAACCCGTCACTCCGTGTGAACCGGTGAATCGTGCATGCGCATCACAAATAATTCCCCTGGTCTCCCTAGCCTAGTTGTCTAGGGAGACCAGGATCCTGGTCTCGGAAGACACTTGCCTAAGAAAAATAGAAAAGGAACAATTAGGTCACTTCTTACGTCATCAGTTCGTGGGTACTGAATCAAAACCACCTTCCTCCCAGTCTATCACTGCAACTGTGGAGTCTGGCTTAAAAAAACACACGATAAACAAACTGTTAACTCACACACTCACATACACACATACACATACATACACACATACACATGCACACACAACCCATACATACACATACACACA
>NW_004797919.1:9180-11935 GCF_000002075.1 Aplysia californica | reverse complement strand
TAGTAGTAGTAATAATAATGATAATAATATCAATCTTATTATATCATTTTATTATGCATATTATTATTATCATTATCAATTGACAAATTACTTAATCAATTACTTTTTACTTGACATTTTATGATGTAGAAGTATTCTTGCATGTCCAAACTTCAGTGATTATTTTCGCTTATAGAGTCAAAAAGAATTAAAAAGACACTATATGAAGAAGTAATTGTAATTATAGAGAATTGAACAGTTGAGTGACGGTAAATCGATGTCTGTCTGTGATGTAGTGGTTACGTGTCGCGCCGTCGCACTCAGAAAACTTGTGTTCGATTCTCATGCGTGGAGACTTATTTTGGAATAGCTTTTTTTTTTGGTAAGTGTTTTACGGCGCTCGCAACTGCATAAGGTCATGTGAGCGCGCGGGACGCATTAAACTTTTTCAGTTTGTAGGACATTTTGAATTTTGCTCTGATAGCAGCCGAAGCTTACTCTTATTGATTTAGACCACCAAGGGATCTTTAACGTGTGCAACTTACACACTTGCCCTCCGAGATTTTTCGCCCTGGTTCGGGAAGGCTAGGTGCAGATATTTCCTACCGCAAGATCAGGGATGTGGCTGAAAGACAGCAGTAAGAAGAAGCGAAGGAGTAGCAGTAGAAAGGCTGCAGAAAGAGTCAGGAGCTCAGAGCAAGGGGCAAAGGAGGTGAAGGGGTGGGGGCAGAAAGAGGAGATGAAAGCAGACGACAGAACATTGCTAGAGAGCAGGAAAGGAGGTGAAAGGAGACAATTTTAATTTTAGAGAAATTTTTTTCGGGACCTTTGAAAGAGAGGCCAACACCTTAACCTCTAGGCCACGAGAGCCCCCTGGAATATCTCATTACCTCAATTTTTCTGATGGGATGTTGCATTTACTTAGTACAGTTTAACCCTGATAGCAAAGGTTGAAGCCCGCCTCCTAAATTATCTAAATTGTGTCGATGGGGACGTAGAGGACACATACAATAAGTAACAGGAAAGATCTTGGGATAGTAGTTTTGTTTTAAAGCATCAGACAGAAGAAAACAAACTACGAACCATGATTTGCGTTCCAGAGCACTTGAAGAAGAATGTCAAGATTAGTTGTGAGTAACCCCTCCGGGCCGTGGGTGTCACACACCCGGCCCCATTTCCTCATGGTCAGACAGCTCAGACCCCCCGTTGCGTGGGACCGTCACAAATGACGATCCCTTTTCAAGAAGCTCTTAAGTCACAACTTCATCTTTTGGGAGTTAACCAATTTCATTCTGTTCGTATCTTTCCTTTTGAAAGAAAGTCTGGTGCCAGTCCACTTGACAGTCTACCTCTGCTGTGTCGCATGGTAAGGGTTAAGTTCAGCGCTAGGGTTTGGGTTAGGGTTAAGATTAGGGCCAGAGCTGTTGATTGCAGTTGTCTAGTAGAATATCAAGTAGAAGAATGATCAGAACGGTGGTAGACCGTCAGGTAGAACAGAAACGTCACCATAGACAGTCAAGTGTCTTTGTGCACACAGTATACTCTAATTTATTTGATTAGTCGTATGAATTAATCAAAGAAAAGAGACATGGGTAAGAAATGGCTTCAGTATTGCATATATAACTGATTGAACAATTCAATAATTGTCAAAATGTGAAATACATGTTTCTTGCATTAAGTTACCCCCGAGGCGCCTAGTTGTCTTTTCAGATATTGGTTTTTCTTAATAGTTTTTCTTTTCCTTTACAGATTAAATGATCGGCAGAGGGGAGATCTAATTTTTCAATAACCAGATATTCCTAATTGAAAAACAAAGTCAGGTCATTGGTTACTCGAGACAGCCTCGGTGTTGCTTTCTTTGTTTTGTTTGAGTATAAAAAAAATAAATCGACAGATTAATAGTCATTTTGTGCTCCCCCCCCCCCCAAAAAAAAGAAAGTATGACAGATAGACAGAAACAACAGACAGAAAGAAAAGAAGTAGGGTATACCAGCAGCACCCACCAACCACTCATTTAGCTGTATTGTCTTAGTGGTAAGTAAAGCATGCTCGGTACTGAGAGGCTAGTGAGTGACTGTAAACGTTATCAGTCTAAAAGTAGTAATTTTCAAAGTTGTGAAGTACGCTGCTTCAGTCCTGGTTGTCAGGGTCAACCCTTGCGGAGTGAGATACTACATAACAGCAGCTCAGCAAAACGTTATTATCCGGTAAAATATTTCCCAGACGTTGTATTTGACTAACGCTTTCTGCATGAAAGAGTGCCTGAGGCGATATTTTGACTATGTGGGTGTTGATGGAATGGCTATATTTCCTTCGGAAAGGCGACTGTTAGGTGTAGTTCGTAGCCTACTCTTTTGCTCGAGGGCCAGACGTAAGAGAAAACATGTTCGAAGTACCTTTATTCAGATTTTATGGCACATAAATAGTCATTTATTCTCCAACTGGTAGGGTGCCACTTATTTGTCACCATTTTTTATTTTGTTTTGCACGGTTGGACATCTTTACACTCGCACTCACCTAGTATTCAGCCCAGCTTACATTCGCACATATTTGTGGACAGAAGATCCGGCCTAGTGGAATAACAGGATTAAAAAAGCCCCCGCCTCCCCTATGTGAGCTCTGCACTGGAAATAACCATCTATTTGTGTCTAAGAGAACGTTAAACTCGTACACAAGAACGTAAATGTCTGAAAGATGGTGAAGGGATGCTTTAATGGCTAGCGGCCCCGCCCCCTTGTCAGACTGGTGGACATCACAAGGGTGGACTGACTTCCAC
>NW_004797919.1:6355-9080 GCF_000002075.1 Aplysia californica | reverse complement strand
CCCCACAAAAAACCCCAAACAAAACAAACTTGTCTCTCGTCAGATTTGGACCTAAATATCGTCAGCAAGCTGTTTAAAGGTTTTAAGCCTAGAGGGTTCATTTTTTTTCAAGAGAGGTGGAAAAACTGTTTCACTCTTTTAGAAGTTAGCGCTCATATGACCTTAGCAGTTGCGAGCGCCGTAAAACCTTATACTACTACTACTACATATCGTCGCGCTCATATGACCTTAGCAGTTGCGAGCGCCGTAAAACCTTATACTACTACTACTTTTAGAAGTTACACTTACATTATTGATCTTTTCTTGCTTTTTTTGCATCATTAAACTATTTAGTATACGAGACAAAATACTTCTCTCACACATGCAACCAATACCACAGATAATGAAACTGCATGCATTTTATTTTTAAATTCCAAATTTGGGGGCTCAGTACTTCTGAACAGCTGGGCAACGATACGAATAAAAGGGGACAAAACCGATTCGTCCTGGTCGCCGACAAAAGCAGTGAACCTTATTCATCGCACTATAACGCACATAGCTTTGTACAATGCAAAGCGAAACAGGCCAATGACTTACACGAAGAGGTCGCTAACACATATCTAGAGGTTAACCTACTTACTTAATCCTCCCATCCATCAAATGTGATTACACATTTTTGAGAGCTTATTGAAAGAAATATCAATTTCACATCGTAGAGTGACGAGTGATAAAAATACGGGATAAGTACAACGAGGCGTGTACCTTGTTAATTGTTGTAGTCAAATTAAGAATTAAACAAGGTGTATTCAGAGCGAGTCGAGCGCGTGAATCTGGGGCGTGCTCTGGAGGAATGATTTACAACTTCCCGATTGGTCACGGCACGTGTCTTGTTTGTGTGGCTAGCTGGTGTGTCCACGACTGCGTGAGTGCGTCTTAGTACAACCTGTGAACGTCCCAGTGGGCGATGTGGAAAAGAAAACCAACGGAAATAAAGGGAAACAAAGACATGGGATTCAGCTACTTCAAGCGTATTGAATATCACCACAAAGAACTTGTTGCACATATGTGGAGAATTTTAATGAAGTTTTCGTCTCCGTTGATTTTGGTGAACTTTTAGCTCAGGAGATACTATTTTACAGGTATAGGTCTACTTCAGCCCACCATTCGGAAATTACTTGACATGCTACGCACCTCTGGGATCCCAACTCTCTGCTGGACCACCATGGGGTAGCTGTGACGTCATGCCCGGAAGAAGATGTTTTAAAAATTATCGTCTTTTAAGAATGTGCGCATTATGGAAACTTTTACGCCTTGCGCACACTTGGAACATAAAAATTTCCACTCGTCAAACGGCTTCGAAATATGACGTCACTTCGTAGTGAAGAGAGACAAGCGGGCAAATATCGCCTCATTTGCATACTGGCAGCCGTGCAACGAGTGGAAATGCTCGTGTTCTGCGCGGAGCCTCCCGTTGATTGATTTATCACATGAAGGTAGATGGACAGACAGGTAAACAGACAGACAGACGGACATCGAGACAACCGGATAAGCAGATAATTATGTAGACATAATGACACCTTTCACGACGCACCATCATGGCACTAAATCTTTGAAACAACGCCCCCCAGAGTCCCCCCATTCTTAGTCATATTATCTCCCTTGATTGATTTGTCACGCGAAGACAGACAGACAAACAGACAAGAAGACATACAACATTGATTGAGCCAAACAGATAAGTAGATAAGTAGATGTATAGATACAGTGACACTTTTCTAGACACCCCATCATTACACTAAATCTTTGAAACAACGCTCCCAGAGTTCCCCCATTCTTAGTCATATTATGTTCCTTGATTGGTTAATCACACGAAGGAATTTGTCCCGGAAACTGAACACCAATGCAAATCCTTTGGGTGGAACCGGATTCCTGTGTGTGAATGGTGGGGATTTAGCGCCGTCTCCTGGCTGAGGGGTGATGGAGGAGCGAGGAGGCTCTCGGTGGTGATGGAGGGAGGGAGGGAGGGAGAGAGAGAGAGAGAGAGAGAGAGAGAGAGAGAGAGAGAGAGAGAGAGAGAGAGTGCCTACCAAGCCTTCTTCAAGTTATCCAAAAAATAATATCTACGTTACGCGTGAATGAGTCTGTGGAAGTACAATGCACGTTTCCCACAGAGAATAAGTTATGGTACCAGATGAAGATCACATTATTTTCCCAACAACGTTTGGACAAAGTGGACACGATTAGTTGACTGTTACCTTCTAGTCGCTTCCTCAGAATTACGAAGTTCTATCTGCTCAGTACCAAGTGTTTAACAATTTTAACGTAAACAATTTTAAGTTTCACATTATTTCTAGCTTTTTTTCGAAAACAATTCTTTGAGTATTCTTACGATTTGATAGAGCAGATAAACCATTTCATTTATGACCTCGTGGTATTAGTAACTCAAAACGGCCTGAAATGTCAGATAGAACTTTGTAATTCTGAGGTCACGTAGGGTCATTTGGCTCAAGACAGAGAGCATTAAGACACTAGTGGCCAACAGGGCGCCTTTTGACACAAGGGATAAATGTTGTCATTTCTCATTATGTCTTAACACGGGTCGAGATTCTTTGGTGATGATTGTAGTCGCCAGGTGGTGGAAATGTCGTCTAGACCTATCTGTCTGTCTATCTATCTATCTATCTATCTATCTATCTATCTATCTATCTATCTATCTATCTATCTATCTATCTATCTATCTATCTATCTA
>NW_004797919.1:3059-5300 GCF_000002075.1 Aplysia californica | reverse complement strand
TACTCTATAAAAATTCTTCTCACACAGGAATCGAACTCATGTCCTCCGGCTTTAAGAAGAGTCTAACTGCTATACCACCGGGTCCGATGATCTGCGACTGGCTAATGATATGTAGTAGATATGTAAAGAGAGGTCATATGATGTGACATTTTACTTGATGATAAGATATGGTAATTGATGCTAACTTTGATCGAGCATCGGCATATTTAAAAAAAAAGAAAGAAATTATACAGTATCCTTGAATCACACGAACCAAGCAAAACCAGAATGTGCAAGCCCAGAGACGAACAACAAAACAGTGGAAAAAAGAATTCACCTTTTGTAAGGAATCAGTTTTCCATCTTTGACATGACATTTCACCGCCGCAATCAAGAAGAAAGTAAGACGTGGGGAAAGTGTGCTCTATTACAACGTTATGGTAATAAGACATCTAGACGGCCATTGACCGTGCGAAGGAGCACAATGTTAGGAAATGACGTCATTCTTATGACATACCCACCGTATAAAGCTATGAGATTATACGTTGGGTCGTACTCCTTATATGTGTCATCATCGGGTGCAACATAAAAATGATATACTGCACTGCTTACCCACACACTGAGCTATGAGCTTTGGCGTTCTAGCTTCAGGTGTTTATACACAGACGTCTTAAAATCTAAGTGGGACAAGTGTGAGATTCCCCGGTGTCTGAAAACATATCTAATTGGAGCTCAGCCTGCATACGTAACATAATTTCTCTATGTATTGTACTGGTTTAAGACCTCTTTTTCTTTTCTTTCCCTCTGTTGTTTCGGTCTGTGTGTCTTGTTTTTTACGTGGAACTAGATGGCCCTTATTGTGTCGATGTGTTTCTTTTTACTCAAACAAACAAACAAACGCGAAAACAAGCAGACAAACAAACAAACAAACAAATAAACAAATAAACAGACGGACAAACAAACAGGCAAGTGTAAAAGTCGCAGACAACGGAGAGGAGAGTGACAAACAATCTCTTTTAGGGCCCGTGTCCACTGTGACGGACTCCAACCGACCCGATTCCGTCCGTCTCTCAGAAAGTCGGTAGTGGAAATGGAGCATCGATTATTTACTAAAAAATCATCGAAAAGTCCGTTTTGGCAGTGTCAACAGACACGACACGAGACGCCCCGACAAAACACTTGTCGGTTGGAAAGACGCTTGCTCAATTTTAGCCGGGCCAGGTCGTGGCTCGTGGGCGATAGGCCCCGCCGGAGCTAAAAGAATAGTTCTAATTTTGAGTTCGGATTAAAATTCTAATGTCATATTCGTAATCAGGGCCTCAAAATTAGCAAAGTTTACGTGCAAACCACCTGTTAAATGCATATTAACAATTTTACCAATTTTCCTTTAAAAATCCATTCATTTCATATTCCCGACTTGGGTTCCCAGCCACTTGGCCAATTATTTTGATTACATACCTCAACTATTTATAGCCATGTACAGGACTTAGTCTGTGGGATAAGACGGCCAGAAGGCCAACAGACTAGACGTTTCTTGTCCGAACTGGTGGACACACAAGATGGACACGACCCGAGCGATTTTCTTCCTCCCGACAAAAGATCGGGCCGAGTCCGTCTCAGTGGACCCTCTGAGCACGGACATCAAAAAACATTTTTTAAAGTATTATTAAAATCCCCCAAAGCCTACACTTCCCAGAACAGAAGGGTTAACACAACAGCCGACGCCGTTTATGAAGGTATGTGCTCGATTCCAAAAGTTGTATTTATTTTTTTAAGAACCCAATCAAACAACAGACAAAACAAGGTAAAAACCAAAACTCCAGATAATAAAGGAAGGTTTATTTTCAGTAAAGGAAGGAAACATTCTTTTTGTACATCTGGGCCAGACCTACATTATCCTCGGATCAATGCCCTTGTATGAGATAAACCTTGTTTGATCTTAACGTAAAAAAATAAACCGAACTGGCGCGGATCAAGAACAAAAAAAAAGCACACCACAGAAAGCCACACTTGGATTACTCTTCAGCTTTATAAGAATCCAAATAATTGGCCAAGTGGCTGGGAACTCAGAGTTTAGCCTTTTACTTGAGTTGATCTTTGTTTTTTTATGGTTTCTTGAGTGCACAAGAATATAATATACCCGCATGTTGCACAATCTGCCTCACACCTTGCATGAGAACATTTTCAATCTCGCAGAACACTGAAAAATTAAGGTTAAAAAGCCTCAAAGATCGTTAAAAAGGGGGCTGGGTAGGGGGTGCGG
>NW_004797919.1:0-1914 GCF_000002075.1 Aplysia californica | reverse complement strand
GGGGTCGTTGTTTTTTTGTCTGTTTTCTCGGTGCACATGGGATGGTTGGAGAGTGCCAGTAGTGGGTCCTATAACGTCTTTGATTTATTTCTGTTTCGCAATTTGGGGGAGTTTTTTTTTTTAGGTCTGATGTTCTGAGGCAATATATGCTCGAATCTTTCTGAATTTTCCCCTGCACTAATTGGCTGTTATTGTGTCGATGTACTTCTCCTTACTCAAACAAACAAGCAGTTAAACAAACTAACAAACAATCGAAGTCCACCTAGTTTTACATCAACTGTGGTGTCCGTGATGTAGCATTTAGACGCTTTGCCGTCTCGTGTAGAAGACGTGAGTTTGATGCTCGTGTCTGAAAACTCTGTATAATGTATTTCTGTCTTTTTACAGGTACGTTGCATCTCTGTTAGCCTGGGTGGGCCTTGACAAGCAGTGTCATAGTTAAAGTAAATGTTTTACACCACTTGCAATATAAATAGGTCATACAAAGCAGGGTCTAAGCAGCCTTCGTCCTAGATTATATATTATATCGGTTCGGGGCTCGAAATAATAATACCTGCTCCTTAGTCGAGAACTGACTCAGCAACTCTCGAAAAGACCAGCTGTTTTGGTTGCATGATCCCTCCCAATAGTTCTGTCGTATCTCTCCCCAAGCTCTTTACTGAGTTGACTTATCACTTCACCCCTGAATAAAGTCGAAAAAACCCCCCCGTTTCATAACGAACCAAATTTCTAAGCACTCATTTGTAAAAATCCGATTTTGCACGAAGTCGAAATCTGGTGTTGGGAAAAATTTCCTAATGCAAAAATAATGAGCAAAAGTAAACTTTAGCCTACCATTCGAAACTTACTTGATCTCTTACGTACATCCTAGGTCTCCAATCTCGATTATGGGATCACGTGTGGATTGCTGGGACGTCATGAGCGAAAATAACTAAGAATTGGAAGTTCTATTGATTTTTACCACATTAAATGAACCCAACGAGCGAGCTATCTGAAAGTTCGGTGCTGAGAATTTTGATGCTCCACACTATTTTAATACGTTCTCACGGGACCAAAAGGTCTGGACACAGGTACCGGACTATTGTCTTACAATACGCTTTTCGCTGAAAAGATGAAGACATTACGACTCACACCAAAAGCGAGCGAGAAACGCTCTGTATAAAGGCTGGCACCAAGTACGACAACAAAGAATATTTACATGAAACGGCTTGATGTAACCAGCAAACATCTTTATTATTCGGACTACCTACAAGCTCAAGAAGTCGGTGGTAGGCGGGTGCTCTTATGTGGTTTGTTCCTTTCTTATCAAATATATCCTCCTTATCTCTCCACTTTCTCTTCTTTGCATGTCTCTCTCCAATAACACCTCTGTCCTTCAGCATTGATATTACATAACTGTGTTGCAAGTGCTGTAAAGCTCATACCAAAACTTATACTCAAGAAACTGTTGTCCGTATCGCAGGAATTAACCGACTATCCGGATGTTCTACTGAAGACCCCCCCCCACACACACACACGTCTTCTCCAGGGCTCTGTGGAATCAGTTAATGGGATCTTGTACTGAGCAGGGAGGTAGCGAGTCTATTGTTGGTTGTTGATATGAAAAGGGAAACATCTCTTCGCGAAGAACCGGGATAATAATGTAATATCATTGAAGGTATAGGCGGAAGGCTTCTCATAGGTTTGAGATAGAGGTAAGGAGGGGAGAGCGCTGCTATATTTAGGCGGGACTGTATACTTCGTTTGAATGGAAGGATGATATAGGCTTCTGGGAGATTTGGTTTTATGATGGTGTGAGGTTTATGTAGATTGTTGTGAGGGAAAAGCGAGTACTATGCGGTGTGGTTTGAAAGGGCGAAGGGGTGGGGTATAGGGTTGATGGAAAAATGGGGAGCTGGGGACGGGGAGGTGGTG
>NW_004797918.1:449035-451738 GCF_000002075.1 Aplysia californica | reverse complement strand
TTCTTCTTTTTCTTCTTCTTCTTCTTCTTCTTCTTCTTCTTCTTCTTCTTCTTCTTCTTCTTCTTCTTCTTCTTCTTAATTTTCTGTTTGAATGCCCTAAAAACTGTTATCCTTTTTTCTGTCACTTATTGGTTCAGGTTTTGTAAGTGAGAATGGTTTTGGTCCGCCACCACCTCTTTTGCCGTCTGTTTTTCCCACGACGATAAGAAGTTCAAGACTTTTATATTGATTCAAATACCCTAGAAACTGCATATTAACTATGTCTCTTCCATATTCAACTTTTAATTAATATTGCTTTTCCTTAAATGTAGTTCGTTGAAACGGGAAATAAAAGCACAATAATATTATTATCATTGGGCAACCAGTCGTTTCCACAGCTCTATGGACGATACTTCGTGTAGTAGGCCTACAAAGTAAAAAGTCATCATCTTAATGTCATGGGGGCTGAATCCTGCCTGCATAAACATAAGGGGTGGGGCTGCCGCGGAGAATACGACCTGGGTTCTTCATGGGGTTGTCGACGTGACGTCATCGGGTTCCTGCTTTCGCGGAGAATTTTGGATTACTTTTTGTCGTCTATGTTGGAACCAAATACCGTTCTTGTGGTTATTTTTGTTGATGTCATCATCGTCGTCGTCGTCGTTGTTGTCGTTGTTGTTGTTGTTGCTGCTGTTATTATTGTTTTTTATATTTTTGTTGTTTTTTGGTTGTTGTTGTTGTTGTTGCTGTTGCTATTGGTTCTGTTGTTGCTGCTGCTGCTGGTGTTGCTGCTGCTGCTGCTGCTGCTGTTGTTGTTATTGTTGTTGCAAGTCATGTTGCTGTCCTACGTAAAGGAGCGGACGAGGAGGTCGGAAAAAGGGCGGGAGGGGGGGTCGTTGTGAGAGTGACGGAGCCCTTGTTTAAAGAGCTTTTTGATGCTTACACTAGCTGGGTAACCGTTTAATGAACGGATTCAAAAGAATCGATCTTCAAGTCATTGTGGAATCAGTGTGCACTGTTTCTGAACGGAGGCTTCATTTGTTTAATATGGCCTCTTAGAAGACAACTTTCCCAAGATTAGATATTAACGAAACTAACGAAAAACTGAAAATAAAACTAGAGTGACTTTAGACTCCTTAATATAACTGTGCACCCTTTAAATGATTCTGAACCACCGTTAATTTTTTTCAAATTCGAAAGTTAAGTGGTTTGGAAGTTTAGGTAACCAAAGTGACGAATTTTCATAAATGATTATATTACATATAAATGCCACAAATTCAGGCGTGTGTGTCTTTGTCATGTGTAAAAGCTTTTTGTTCTATCTATCTATCTATCTATCGATCTATCGATCTATCTATCTATCTATCTATCTATCTATCTATCTATCTACCTATCTATCTATCTATCTACTTATCTATCTATCTATCTATCTATCTATCTATCTATCTATCTATCTATCTATCTGCAGCCATTTTTAAAATGCCAACAACAGCAGAGTAGTGATTGACAAATGAAAGTTTGTTGTTCGAATATGTTCAAAGGGAATACAGTGTACTTGTTTCTTTTCCAATGCCTACAATAAATTCCCCTTCTGGCTCAGCTCTTGGAACAATGTCTATTAGATCCGTCTTTAAAATGAGAAGTTTGTTAAATAAGGCGATTAACTAACAACATTTATTTCGTAAACGCATAAAAATAACCTTCGGTCCACTTTCAAATTTCAACCTTGAGCCATTCACGCCAAATACGATATCGTTAGGGTTTTTTTTTTCAAGACCACCAGTTTCGAGGGTGTTCAGCATGGGGTGAACAATCAATTCTGGACAGAATATCGTTGTACAATTGACACAAAAAACCAGTTTGTCTTTAGTCTACGTCTAAATTTCAATTATTTAACTGAATTTGATAGCAGTCATTTTGCAGCTTACGTTTAATTCAACGGTTAAACTAAAGTGTATGTACTCAAAGGGAAACCCAACACTACAGGATTACAAAAAGGGTTATGTATTTGTTTGCATTTCAAATTGCTCTGCTATTATGTCTAAATCTAACATTTCAGAAGTCTTCAAAGGAGCTTCCAGTAGAACAGACTGAAAGCTTGCATCAAACCGTTCTATTTTTTCTATTTTTAGATAAAGAGAATTCGAACACATAAGAATAGTCGCTAGTAACGTATCATTCGTAAAAAAATGATGGTAAAATGATCCGGGCAAATTTCGATATCTGTCTTCTCCCCATATCATTTAAACTTTTCTACCTATCTATCTATCTATCTATCTATCTATCTATCTATCTATCTATCTATCTATCTATCCACCCTTCCACTCACATAGCCCATTGATTCACACAAAGAGCTGCTCCTTCAATCGTCCTTCTACATGCAATTATCTTCTTTTCCATACACTCTGTCCATTTATATGTCTTTCTTTTTGTCCATCCGTCCACCTATCCATCTATCCGCTGATTCATTAACCCAAGCACGTTTCTGCCCATCAAAATGAAAAAAAAAGAGACGCCAGTATGTGACAATGTTAACGAAGATTTACATGGCCGCCTGTGGGAATTCAATACTCGAGCTGTCAAACTGTTTTGTATTGTTGGCAATTTGCGGAGACATCAGAAATTTGCCCTGCCTCTTCTGCCTTCTATTTTTCCAGTGAGGGCAAGATGTTCAAGGCCAAAATGAGAGCAGTTCTTTTTGCTGCTGCTGCTGCTGCTGCTGCT
>NW_004797918.1:445031-446634 GCF_000002075.1 Aplysia californica | reverse complement strand
GTGTGTGTGGGTGTGTGTGTGTGTGTGCGTGTGTGTGTGTGTGAGTGTGTGTGTGTCTGAGCCAGTACTTTTTCGTGTGTGCGTTGCTGATCGTTTGCTTGTGTCTGTACATGTACATAATTAATGAGGCATGGACCGCGAGAGTGAGTGTTTTATCGTGTCTTTAATTCTTCTTCTATTATTTTTACAGGTCAGCTTTTCACGAGGCTTTTTTTCCTTTTCTCTTGCTCCTTCATTCTTTTTTCTTTATTTACTGACTTATCGTTATCCTTCCCTTCTTTGTATTTTTTTGTTTTTGTCATGTCGGCCAACATCATTGTTACGTAGCAGGTTTTTTAATGCCATTAAACATTTTCCTGTATTTTGTTTTGTTTCGTTTTGTAATTTGGTCTAGATCTACTTCGTCTTTTGCATTGTTTCGTTTTTATTTCGTCGACGACAACGTGCGTTGTTACCGCCGTTATTGCAGCGTTACATTTTGTGGCCTAAAAACCTATAAAAGATAAAGCGTATAACTAGTAAAATATTACTATACTCTGCAACTTGTCCTCCTTTTTTCCGTTCTTGTGTGCAACATTAGAATCTTACTACTTCACCACGTCTCGCTCATCGCTATCTTCAGCCTTCAAGGGTTAAAAAGTTATTGGTTTTTAATGACAGTTTGTATCTCAAATAGACCAATCGTAAAGAAAATGTAACCGTAGAAGTTTTAATCTCACAATTTAGATCATTAAGGAGGCGGGTTGTTTCTACCCTGTATGTAGGGGCCAACCCAGGCTGAGAGGGATACACCGTCCCAACAAAAAGGTGAAGATGCTCGATAAACATTCTCCCCAAACAGAAATCGAACCCAAGCCTTCTTCATGAGACAGAAAAGGGCCTAAAAGCTACATTGCAGATGCCAGTTATCCCATTTGGTTCACACCAACACCGTTGAGAAAAAGACAGAGCAGACCACACAACAGAGATCACTGACCACAAAACCGCCAACAGAGGACAGGACGGGATGATCAGAGCTCAGAACAAACCACCGCTAAGTCAAGATCAAAGATAACCTTTGACCCTTCACCACAAAACCCCCGCGCCTTTCTCCGACCCAAACATTGGCCAACAAACAAGCAAATCTGTCAACAAACAAACAGATCAGTGGACAAACAACGTGCCGGCGACCTGCACTGACGCTAAACGCGAATGTCCAGTTGCCAAAAACGTCATGCGGGTAACCGCAGGATATCCGAGCTGTGGCTACGTCTGAGGGGAAACGTTGGGGACTTTTCCCGAGTTCGTGGAGAGCACAGAGTGTCAAAGAGAGCCAACAGTGACACTGCCTTAAGAAAAATAAATCAAAATGACCTGACCTACCACTTAGGAATATTATAATAATAATAGTCTGTTGGCAGGGATTGCCGTCGAAATAATGAACATTTCGCGCGTTCATTAATTTTTCCCCCTCCATATTTTAAAGACAGTCTTTTTAAAAAGTCCTTCGTATCGTTACTCTCTCACCTTTCATTCACTCACTCACTCACTTACTCACTCACTCACTCACTCACTCACTCACTCACTCACTCACTCACTCACTCACTCACTCACTCACTCACTC
>NW_004797918.1:442488-443974 GCF_000002075.1 Aplysia californica | reverse complement strand
CTCCCCCCAGAAAATATTTTTAAACCGCTTGAAAGTGTAATCGGAAGTGGTAGTTTCTTAGTAATTGTGAGATGACTAACGACATTTGTGGTTTAATGATTGGGGTCTCCACTGTGACATGCGGAAGATGTGACTTCGATTACGGAGCGGTATTTTTAAAAAAATATTATCGTGTATCTTCGTCTGTCTGCTGGGATACTGTATCCCTCTTAGCCCAAGTTGGCCTTAACAGGCACGATTGAAGCAGCCCGTCTCCAAAATTATCAAAAATACGTTGCCGGGCCATAAAACATCTACAATAAAAAAAAAGAAGACGAATATAAATAATATAAACTTGAGAAATGAGTGTATGATAATGCAATGTATTTTTTACAAAATGGAACTCAATAAATATTCACAAAAAGTAATCACATTTTTCAAAAGCCAATACTAGTTTTCACAGTGGAATTTGAAGGAATCGTTGGTGTATTATTTCATCACTTAATTTTATTTTAGTTATGTAAATCATATTTTGTATTTTCTTAGCGAAAGAAACCCTACGTTGCGCACTATGTCCTCAAGTAAAAGTAGAAAGGGTATGTTCAGAGGCCAGATGGCACCATAGCAGAAACACGGATAGACATCGCAAATACAATAACTACATCTCTTTAAAAATAATCAACCAAAACTCCACGTTAAAAAACATCAAAACCAACACCAGAGAACAACAACACCTTAACTTCAACTCAAACGATACAGAAATCTTCGCTGTTTATGCACCAATCGAGATTCTTAAAAAAAGTTGCCCACCCCGAGGCTACTTTCTCTCCAGATTATTTTTTCAGTTTATTAGGTGGGATTAGGATGAACGTTGACTATTCCATAATTTGTGGTGAGTAAAGTTTTTGATTTTTAGATAGAAACGAGTTCGGCAAGTAAAGCTACTGTTTATGTTGATTGAGGTCGGACAAGGTACACTTAGTACGAGCGACCTTATTCAGAGGAGAGTCCTTTGCTCTGATTATAACAACCTTTGGGTAAGTGACGTTTCTTCGAACTTATTCCTTGACTACGTGATGTCGTTGGTAGATAAACTAAATAAAACATCAACAGGCCTGCGCTATTTTGTTTAAGTATCTTTTGTATTTTCTTTAACAGGCTTGCATATTATTTTGTTTGTTTTCCACGGTATTCTTCAGTTCTACGGTCCTGTTCTGTATTGTTTTGCTTTCAGTGTTTTTCTGTGCTTGCTGACGGTATTGTGAAATTTCCTAATGAGATTTCTGTGTTGATAGAAATGAGGGGGCAAAGTCTTCGCTGGCCTGGCTGTCTATCGTCAAGGACTCGCTAATGAACTGAGTGTTAATGGACAGGAGAGTATGGGCGTCCTTAAAGTCAGAATGACGTCATTGCTAAAAAAAAAAAAAAGGCCAAACGGAGAATGATGAGTCCGAGTCTTCGCATAATCTATACCCATAGACATGCGGACACTCAGAAAAGGCCCCCC
>NW_004797918.1:440271-442045 GCF_000002075.1 Aplysia californica | reverse complement strand
TATATATATATACTATTATATATTGGTGGATGGTTGACGGGTGCTCTGGTGTGGTTTGCTTCTTCTTTCCTATCAAATATATATCGTTCTCATCTCCCCTTCTTCTTTTTAATGTTTGTTACTCTCTTGTAAAACCTCTAATCTTCTGGCGTTCATATGACTTTATGCAGTTGCAAGCGCCGTAAAACCTCTTCTAAAACTAAAATATTATAGAAAGATAGATAGATATGCATGGACTCACAAACACTCAGACAGAGAGACAGACATACAAACAGACAGACAGGCGGACAGACGACGATGGTCTGAACACAAAGTCCAAAAGTAGGTCTTTAATGTCACCCCATTGACGAATGTGTAGTGTAAAACTCCTGACCTATGACCTAGTTTTGACAAAGATGCTGAAAGAAGAGATCAGATAAGGATTGGATAGATCTAGAAGGATTCAAGACATGGTGTTTATAGGCTATACGAAATATAATATTATCTTGTTTATGCTTATGTGTTAAACGTCATTTTGTGAGAGAGAGAAAGAGGGAAAGAGAGAGAGAGAGAGAGAGAGAGAGAGAGAGAGAGAGAGAGAGAGAGAGATATATATATATATGTGTATATCTATATATAGTATGTGCGTTTGTTGCAATTTTTTTCCAAAAGTTACCACAAAAAGTGGCAAAAGTTGCCCAAAAAGTTGCCATTCATTTTCAAGCTTTCAACTCTCTGCGACGACGTATAATATATAGCAATAATACTATTATGTTTAGAGAGATAACAATCTAAAGCACTAGAATTTCTTGTGCTCTGTTTTAAGCATCCAGAATATCATTGGTAGTCACCCAGAGGGTAAAAACGTGAAAAATAAAGGTTTCACAATATAATGAAATCAAAATTAGAAATGCACTAATAAATAACCACAAAAATTAACAAATTAGGGTGCGTGTCCACCTATCCGAAGATTGGCTGTTTTGACCCTAAACGTGTGTAATTCAAGAAAAAAGTAGGTCTACATGATATTGCATGTAAATTATAGAATCACACACAACTGGGGCGTGCCAGTGTCAGTATTCGGTCATGATACGCTCTTACATAATACATTTATATTTTTAAAGGGTTGGAACAGCATTAAAATAAATGACATTACGCTGTATGAACACAAAAAAAGAAAACCAAATCATCAGAACAATTTTTTGAAAAATTAACACACCACCAAATTAAAACACAACAAAGAGGGAAATATTAAAGACATACAGCAATATAATATTAAATACATGTAGTATGTAATGTAATGTTATATTCTCCGCATGAAAATAGATACACGTGGACATCTTAAAACTTATCAAAATACATGTCTAATAAGTATTGAAGTAGCTTTGTTGTTTTTTTTCTTTTTTAAATGCCAAGTGAGTGGTTGGCGGGTGCTCTGGTGTGGTTTGCTCCTTCTTTCCTTTCGAACATCTGTCATCCTTATCTCCCCTTTTTCTTGTTTATGTTTGTTACTCTCTTGTAACACTTCTAATCTTCTGGCGCTCATATGACCTTATGCAGTTGCGAGCGCCGTAAAACCTCTACTAAAACTAAACTAAAAATGCCAAAAATCGCCGCCGCGATGGCCGCGACAATCGCAGATGCTAGAATGATGTGTGTGTGTCAGCGCGTGTGTGTGTGTATACGTTTTTTAGTGTGTGAGTGAGTGTGTAAGTGAGTGTGTGTTTGTGTGGGTGTATGTGTGTGTGTGTGTTTGTGTGTGTGTGTGTGTGTTTGTGTGGGTGTATGTGTGTGT
>NW_004797918.1:437187-438587 GCF_000002075.1 Aplysia californica | reverse complement strand
AGAGAGAGAGAGAGAGAGAGAGAGAGAGAGAGAGAGAGAGAGAGAGAGAGAATACAAATAGACAGACAGACGGTCAAATATATTATATTATGGGGGCTCTTGTGGTCTAAAGGTTAAGGTGTTGGCCTGCTTTAAAATAGTCTCCTTTCACCTCCTTTCCTGTTCTTTAGCAGTATTCTGTTGTCTGCTTTTGTCTCCACTTTCTGCCCCCACCCCCTCACCTCTTTTGCCCTCTTCTCTGGGCTTCTGACTCTTTCTGCCGCCGTTATACTGCTACTCCTTGGCTCCTTCTTACTTTTGTCTTTCAGCCACACCCCTGATCTTCTGGTATAGTAGGAAAGATCTACACATAGCCTTCTCGGACGAGGGCGAAAAATGTCGGGAGGCCCTGTGTGGAAGTTGCGCAAGTTAAAGATCCCTTGGTGGTCCAAGATCGATAAGAGTAGGCTTCGGCCGCCACCCGGATAAATTTCAAAATTTACTACAAACTGAAAATGCTTAATGTGTCCCATGCGCTCATAATAATTGTATGACCTTATGCAGTTGCGAGCACCGTAAAACACTTACCAATTATTTTGTTTAATCAACCTAATATATAGAGAGAGGGGGGGGGGTGAGATGGAGAGAAAAAGAATGAGAGAAAGTGAAAAAGAAATGGAGAAAGCGGAAACACAGAGAGTGACTGATGACAAGGGGAAGTCTGAATAAATGAGTTAAATTACTGTTGTTTTGGTGACGTTGGATTAAAGGAAGGAAAGAACGACTGGAAAAACGATAGCGAGAAGCTGGCTAGTGTCTATGAAGACGTAGACGGACAGCTGAGATATTTATAAAGACATGACAGTTGTAATCTTTAGAACAGTGCAAGAAAAGATGGTCGGAAGACAAAGATTTGTTGAGATTGTGTTTGAAGTTCAATACCTTATGAAAAACAGAAAGGATCTTTGCGGGAGAAGAACGAATGTTATAAATGCGCATTCTAAATTAGAGTTAATGGGAAAAGAAAACAAGGGCTGGGAGGGGGGGGGATATGTTGCAGACCCAATGTTCAGCACACGTTCGAAACATCGACACTTTGCCAAGCAAGCGAGGTTTCGGGGTTTCTGTGAATGAATTCTCACTCTACAATGAATGGTTGTCTCCTGGCCCAAGTTTGGCTTCTGTCCAAAGAGAACAAATCCCTCACCCGATCCTGCTTGTTTGCCCTTCCCCCACCCTTCCCTCTCTCTTTCCTTCTTTCTCTCTTTCTCTCTCTCTCTCTCTCTCTCCCTCTCTCTCTCTCTCTCACAGACTCTCTTTCACACACACTCTTCTCTCTCTCCTCTGTCTATCTGTGTGGCTCTCTCTTTCTCTCTGTCTCTGTAATATCTCTGTTTCTCTCTCTCTCTCTCTCTCTCTCT
>NW_004797918.1:431301-433681 GCF_000002075.1 Aplysia californica | reverse complement strand
TATATATATATATCTGTATATCCCGAACTTCACCGTTCTGACTCATCATATTTAGTCTGTTATTTTTTCGAAAACCCGTGGCTTCATCCTTGTCCAAAAATCTGTTTACCAGACAATGTCACCCGAACTATCCAACGTTTCAAAATGATTTAAGAGGCAATCAACTCCAAATCACACCCAAGTTTCAAAATGATTTAAGAGCCAATCAATTCCAGATCACACATTGTTATTTCACTCTTTACATTGACACGATCAGGCCTACCTTTTCCTCCCACCTCTTCTGCCACTCCCAGCAAACAGCTTGTTTACGCACAGTGCCCAGATGTCGGGCTTATTCCGACGGACGAGGCATGACCGACATATCCGACATGGTACAGTTTACATTAGGCCTACAGAGATACTGAAATCCCTCATGGTGCCAAAAGTCAAAACAGGAAATCTGCGCGTGGGTGTGTGTTTAACCCAGTGTCATGTGAGGGGGATTTATGTCACAGCCTTTTGTTTGTGGAGCGTGCGCACGCACATACATACACTCAGTCACACACACTCTCATCCACACACATGCACGCACATACATACACTCAGTCACACACACTCTCATTCACACACATGCACGCACATACATACACTCAGTCACACACACTCTCATCCACACACATGCACGCACACACTTACACACACATACACATACATGCACATACACATACACGCGCGCGTGCACACACACGCACACACACATACTCACCTACATATTCATATATACATCCAGAGAGAGAGAGAGAGAGAGAGAGAGAGAGAGAGATCAAAAGGGGGTGGAGGTGGAGAAGGGTGTGGGTGAGAAGCAGGAAGACGTTGAGGTATAGGAGGAGTTGAGCGTGACTCTGTGTTTGTGTTTGCTAGAATGAGAATATACTTTCGTTTGATCGTGCTAAGTGCTTAGATCTAGGCATGTATAAATATATTTCTCTTGTTTTGTTTTTCTTATAGTCTTTACCGGTTTTTGTGTTGTTCTTTACACCAGTACTATACGCGTTTTGTTGTTTTACTTACCACCAGTTCGTCATTCTTTCCCTTCTAATTTTTATCTGATTAATTTACTATTAGCAAACAGTTTTGTGATTAAGGAAATTTTTTTAAAAATGGGGGCCTGAGTCATCTTTTAATTTTTTTTCTGCATGTTGCTTTTGTCTATGGTGGTTCCTATGCTGCTGTTATTGTTGATGCCTTATTCTTTTAATAAGATTAATAGCCAGTTGACCTTTCCATTTTACCAAGCTGGCATTCTTGACCATTCCTCGCGTTACCGCAAATGACGTTGGTGCAGAGGAAGATGGACCGGAATTTCCAGAGCGTGGACACAGTGGACGGAACCTGAGACCTTCTTCTGTCGGTAGCTGAGTCGGAAACTTTAGAATCTGTCATCAACAAGTCACCACCCCCACTTCCCACATATCCCACTTGTGGGAAGTTGGAGGGCGCCACTGGTAAATTGACTTCTTTTCCTTTCATCTGTTGTTTGTGCCCATCTGTCCTACTTTCCCCCAGCACTAAATGACCGTCATTTATGACGGTGAGCATCTCTATTATATTCAAACAAACAAGCCACGAAACACACATCTCACGTCTCACGTCTTTTGTTAAAAGTACTGAACCTGTCTTATCTTTCTTCTATATGTACAAACTAATTTACACACAGCTAATTTACACACAGCTAATTTACACACAGCTAATTTACACACAGCTTCTTTACAAAAGCCCATGTGTCGTTTATTGTTATTTAATTCTATGTATTGCGATACCTTAGAACTACAAAGTTATATCTGACATTTTGGGCCGTTTTGAGTTACTGAGACCATGAGGTCAGAAACCAGGCGTTCTATCTGCTCTATAAAAAATCGTAAGATTATTCCGAGTCCTCATTAAGATATTCAAAGAAATGCATTAAATGAAAGCTTGACATCTTATGAAACTCATAAGTTTTCGCGTCAGATTTATCAAAACTGGGTACTGAGCAGATACAAATTAATTCTTGTAATTCTAAGATAGTGACGCATCATGCTACGTTTTCTTACAACAGAAATCATCGGAGGTTGATCCCCACACCTCCTATTACGGCAGTGTTCTGAGAGCAAATTATAGTTTCTTGGAATGATATGATGATGAATTACGTTTTCAGCCCAAAGCCTTTAATTTTTGTGTACCATTTTAGAGAATGCAGACCAGAGGGAAAGAACCAATGGCAGGTAAATGTCTGGTTTGAATGGAAAATGAGGGTTTGTAGGCAAAGATAAAACAGTGAACGTTTGTTTGCTGCACTTCCACTTTACTATTGTTCATTATCCAATATTCTATAGTATCCTCGGGGAGGGAAGGGGGGGGG
>NW_004797918.1:430025-431201 GCF_000002075.1 Aplysia californica | reverse complement strand
TAAATCAATAGTGAATCTCCAACTAAGGATAGAAGGATAGGCAAGATACTTAATAGCTGTGTAAATATAATGAGAACATGAATGCCACCCGTTTCAATCGATTTGATGAACGACATGCCCTTGGGCAAAATGTTTAAACAGTCAATAAATTAACTTGGATAACTTTTGGTGAGCAGATAGCTGTTTTGGACATACAACCCCCCCCCCCCTCCCAGAAGAGACCATTACAAGTAGATTAATAGACACATTTAAAAAAAGGAAAGGTAAACGAACAAAGGAAAAGATCAAATGATAGAAAACAGACTAATAACCTAACCGAATAGAATAGGCACAGTCGTTATTTTGCTCATTAAGCGTGCACTGTGAGTTCGAATAAGTAAGTACCCACCTAACTTCGCTTTAATACTACTGTTGTGTAAACAATAATGTTATGGTCAGTGTTCTTTAAGGTAAAACATATTTCATGCAGATTCGACTAACATATCCAGTTACCGGGCCACATAATTAACTTATTACATACATGTACCATGAGTGATCACTGATATCGTGCTGATCACTTTCAATAAGAAGTATCGAATACTATATCGACTGCTCCATCTGTCTTTTTTGTTCAACTTCATGAACTTGAAAACCATTTGTTTTTAGATCTCATGGAGATTCTGGATACTTCTTCAAAACAAAGCAGAGAAAAGGCGAGTGAGAAAGGAAACGTATGACGTTATAAGACTTCTGATTTAAAATTCAAACTGTGCTACAAGCTTCATCGGATTCTTCCTTTGATTCTGTACACACCATTAAACATAGCTCTTGAAATTTCTACATAGACTGTAAATGTGAGGTTATTATTGCTTGCTTCCTTTCAGTGACTCAACATCAAGACAGATTTATTCCTGCTTGCTTCCTTGGAGTGAACTTAACATCAAGAGAGATTTATTCCTGCCTGCTATCTCCTAGCGAATTAACATCAAATATTCGAAGTACTGTTTGGCTAATCATGAAGATCAGTTGCGTAGGCCTAGTTGTCGCGATGATTTCATTTCAGCAATTTTGCACAGCTCAGCACACCACACCATCGAATAAAAACTCGTAAATTGCATTAATTTCCTCCTATTCTCTAGGATCCGCCCCGCCCCTTCCCTTTTATTTTCTGTCCTACAAAATAAATTATCCTGCTCC
>NW_004797918.1:426616-427722 GCF_000002075.1 Aplysia californica | reverse complement strand
ATCTATCTATCTATCTATCTATCTATCTATCTATCTATCTATCTATCTATCTATCAGAAGTGTTTAAACATGTAGTTTAGATTTACTTGGACTCTAAAAGTCTTAGTATTTTTAATTACTTTTCACCTCTTAATATTTCGAAACCTCTGGGATTAATGCTACGCACGTTCGTTGTCTTTCCCTCAGCTGGGACGAAAACAGGATCTAAGACCAGGATGAAAGATCACGAACAAACAAAGACCCTTAATTATTCCGCTCTGAACTGTCGTTAACGAAAGTCATCAAAGATCAAAGCCGTACTTCGACCCACGCAAAACGGACACCACCCCCACTCTCCCAACCTGTCTTTCCGTTTCACCCTCGCCCCTTGCCCACCCAGATCTCCCCTTTGTCTAATTAACGAAATCAAGAGTACTATTGGTGGGTCCCCACTCGCTATTCTATCAGGGTGTCAGAGAAGCCCTTTGTTCTATTTTTGGTCAACAAGCTGACCGATAAGTGGACACTTGGATACCTGGCTATATCTTAAAGGTGTGCACTTCAGATAAATTATAGTGATAGCTATATCAAATTCGGTATCTTGACCAAGAAACAGGATGTTGTTATTTGAACGAGTGTGCCCACTGAAACGAAAAGTGCAATTTCCTTGCTGTTGGTAAACAGATCTGGGTGAAGAGGACTTTGTGTCATATTCTTCGAATGAGGGCTATACATGTCACAAATAATTCCAGAAGGTTCATTTAATTTTGCTGCTGATTTCAACACAATCTAAGAACTTTCTTGGTTCCGGTTTCCATTTCCTTTCTTTTGTTTTCTGTGATTAATTCTCTGGTTCCAACTGTGTAGTTGTAGTATACTTCTGATTTAGACAGTTGTTGGCATAGTAGTTGGAGCCTATCAACCGTTTTACATGTCTTACCATCTACTTTCGACGTGGATATCTTTTCATTCGCCCAACTGAACTTCTTTCAGTCTAAAAATCTTTTTCCTTCTTCCCTGTCTACCTCTTTTCTATTCTGTTTCTCTAGATCTTCTCAGCTTCTTTTTGTGTTCGCGTCTGACTCCTCTTCTCTCTCTCTCTCTCTCTCTCTCTCTCTCTCTCTCTC
>NW_004797918.1:424218-425767 GCF_000002075.1 Aplysia californica | reverse complement strand
AAAAGAAGAAGAAGAAGAAGAAGAAGAAGAAGAAGAAGAAGAAGAAGAAGAAGAAGAAGAAGAAGAAGAAGAAGAAGAAGAAGAAGATAGACATAACAGTATACATGAACAGAAAGGAGTGCACAAAGAATAATAAAACCAGAGATATTTAGGCCGACAATTCATGACGTATCATATTGGTGTGTAATCACTGAGGAACTGTTAGAGGTGTCTCTAACTCGCTGGTATAGTGCATGTACCATGGTTTGATTCTGTGCCTCGTATGCACAAAAAGAAAGTCATAAACACAAAAAGCGTACACATGTACACGCACACATATACGTGCACACACACACGCACACAGACACACATATCATACATGTTCATACGCTCAGTCATAATATGGAAACAAATGCACATAATATTCACATACAAGGCTCATAAGGAAGTTTTTAGATTTTAAAACACACAAATCGCTACCTCAGCATTTCAAAATTCTGACATTTTGGCCGTTTTGAGTAACGAAGACCAAGATGTCAAAAACCAAATTTTCTATATCTTCTATCAAAATCGTAACATTATTCGGAGTCCTTATCAAGAAATTAAAAGAACTGCATTTGAAAAAGCTTGACATGTTGAGTAAAATTTCTTAAAACTGAGTACTGTACAGATATAAATTTGTAATTATGAGTTCTGAGTTCTGAGGTAGCGAAATATAGGCATAATACAACATATAATTTATGGCCACACACACACACACACACACACACACACACACACACACACACACAAAGGGCGCACATTCCGCATGCCCTATTCCATCCGCCCCCTCCCCCTTTTTCCCCAAAAGCCAAGAAGAAGAAAAAATAGCTCTCTCACTTCTCACTAGGCTACAGTAGACGTGCACAAGAGCACACTGACACAAAATCCACACATCAATAACATAGTGATAGCGTTGTTATCCTGGCCACCGGAAGAACAACATAAAAATGGGTCACGTTTCCGGCGTGGGGGCTACAACGGTACTCTCGAACTCTCTACGTCCTGTGTATTCTCCACTCTTGTTATGAATGAACACATGAAGGTTACTATATAGGTCGTTTGTGCAGAAAAAGGGGAGGGGGGGGGGGATTTTTCTTTGAGTGTAAAAAAAAAAAAGGGGGGGGGGGGTAGAAACATTTTCTCTCCACCCGGTAATCGTAGTAATCGAACTCAGGTCTTCTGCGAGCTACTACTCAGACGCCTGTAGCAGTTATTCAATTTTCTTCACAAGTAGCCTGGCAAGTATTACGTTCATGATTACAGTTGCATTTACCATACTCACATAATGTCTTAATCAGACGTTGACAAACACAACTGCACTCACACACGCGAGCTCGAGCGCTTGCTCATGAACGTGCACACGCACACACACACACACACCAATACGTACGCGTGGGCACACAAACTTGCATGTGCACGTACACATAATATATATGCATGTGCACAAAGACACACACAAACAAACAAACACATACACACACACACACACACACACAATTATCACGCAGAGAGAGAGAGAGAGAGAGAG
>NW_004797918.1:421043-422557 GCF_000002075.1 Aplysia californica | reverse complement strand
GGAGAACAACGGAAGGGAAGGAAGCATGCCTATTAAATTCTCACAGGTCCACTCACCACAGTGCCCTGCATACTGCATGATGGAAGTTATCACTGAGACTCAAAAAAGAGTAAACGAATGTTGATTGATTGTATGAATTGAATTTTCTTTTTCTTTTTTTTTCATTGTTAAAATTTTACAGAGTAATTTGCTTTGATTTGCAAACAGACAGGAAAAAAATATAGACCAACACAATTAAGCTGAATTGACACTTTAAACGGGACTACGTCTACACCTCCAATTTGAAGGTGGAGGATAAGAAACTTAAGTTACAACTACAGTGTTAGAGTGCTGTAATTATGACTGTCATCTATACTCAAATACTTAAATGAAATTCTGACAAACTGGGCCAGTGTCAAACTGGTCTGTGACAAATTGGGCAGCCCCCGTTTTGACGACCTGAACTTAACAAGAGTGTTTAGTTTAGTTTTAGTAAGAGGTTTGCTGCACCTGCAGCACGATAAGGTCATATAAGTGTCAAAGATTAAAGCCGTTAAAGAGAGAAACAAGAACAAAATGGGAGGAGAGATCAGGACAAGTTGTTTGATAGGAAAGAAGGAGCAAACCACACCAGAGCACATGGCAACCACCAGCTTCACCAGAGTGTTAGTTCTACGTCTTCCAGCATAGCCCATCTAAAGTTCTTGTCTATAGCAGAGAAAACAAAAGGCCAAGACAACGAGATAAGAATTCGAAATACCGATACAAATTGAATGTAAAATTTGCTAGGTTGCCCTTTAAGCGGAACTTTCAGGGTAATTTTATTATTTTTAATTCGGTAGATGTTTTTCGGCCCCATCGATACAATTGTGATCATTATAAGGAAGTGGCCTTTACCCTGCCTCTCAAGGCCTATCCCGGGCTGAAAGGAATACAGCAACCCAGCAGGAAAACCAAAAAAACTTGATGCAAATTTTCTCCACACTTGGGAATCGAACTCTGGTCTCCTGCGTGCGACAGCGAAGTGCGTAGTCGCTACACCACAGACACCGGTCTGAAATAAGGTGAATGAAAGCTATTTTTCAAAATCAAATTTTTGTTCTAGTAAAAGAGGTGAAAAATAAACCTCTACTCTCTATACCACGTGAATGTACGAAACAGACAAAATGTTAATTGCAACAAAACCAGCGAAATGCCCGAAGGCTTTAAAGCAGGGAATTCAATCTTGCAGCTTCATGTGCCAATCGATATTGAGACGATGTTTTGTGGCCCTTACTTGACATCTATGTTTATTGTACGTGAGGCCCTCACGTTTTTCTCACATGCACCTTTTTGTCGCGGTGTTGCGCTGGGTTTTTTTATTCTCTTTACATTTTCTAATTACTTATGGGCTACCACAGAACCGGCCATGTTCTATAGCGTCTATTAATGAAGATTGAGATGTTAAGATCAGAGTAGATCATTTGTACTTTTTTGAATACCTGAAACCTTTATAAATGTATGTGTGTGTGTGTGTGTGTGTGTGTGTGTGTGTG
>NW_004797918.1:416295-417503 GCF_000002075.1 Aplysia californica | reverse complement strand
GTGTGTGTGTGCGTGTGTGTGTGTGTGTGTGTGTGTATGTGTGTGTATTTGTGTGTGTTTGCCATTACAAGAACGGTCGCAGCCCGCCTCCTTAATAAAAATGAAAAGTATTGTGTCAGTGAGATTGAAAATGTGTTTACCGCCTCCTCCAAAATAATAAGAAAAAAAATTAGAAATGTTCGCTGAAGAGTAATCTCTCCCCACCCCCTCCCTCCCTGTCTAGCCCCCCTCCATCTCTATCTAGTCAAATTGAACATACCGCAGGGGACAGTGTCGGGAGTATGTGGGACAAGTTAGAAAAACGCAGGAAAACTCTTTACCGAGTAACTCAACCTCTTATGTTCAATAGATTTTTTAATATCTGCCCGAAGGAAAATGTACAAACTCTTAATTAAATACAAATAATCATACTGTTTGAATACAAGCTTTATATGAGAGAGTGAAAGGATTTGAGAAGTAGAGAGGGAGGAGAGAAAGATAGAGAGAGAGAGAGAGAGAGAGAGAGAGAGAGAGAGAGAGAGAGAGAGAGAGAGAGAGAGAGAGAGAGAGAGAGAGAGAGAGAGTCTTGAAAACTCCTCAAATCGACCCGAGTTCAAGTACGCCCGATTCGAACCAGGGCCACACGCCCCGTACTCCAGCATGATTGATATCGACTAAGCCTCTCTAATGGAGCGTCCTAAACTTGCGTTGATGTGGAAGGAGAAAAGTTGGGATGTTATGTTAGGGTTGGGGGAAGGGGGAAGGAGGTGCACTGATACATTTACAGCAAAAACATATCAACAACATTCATCTGCTGATGTGCTATTGTGCACGTGAGTTCCAATGTACTCTGAAACATGAGATGACCGCCCTGCTTTGGCTAACGTCGTGACATCCGGCAGCTGCTGTGAAAGAACTACAAGATCGTGACTCTCCGTGGGGGAGAGAAGAAAAGGTGGGAAGAACATGAGGAAAAAACCCGGTCGTTAACAGGTCTGATTGATTTCCTGTTGAAAAGGTCTATACGGGAAGACAAACCTACTATGTTTATTAAAAGTGAGAATAACGTAAACTGTGAGGTTTGTTGTTGTTGTTGTTGTTGTTGTTGTTGTTGTTGTTGTTGTTGTTGTTGTTGTTGTTGTTGTTGTTCTTCTTCTTCTTCTTCTTCTTCTTCTTCTTCTTCTTCTTCTTCTTCTTCTTCTTCTTCTTCTTCTTCTTCTTCTTCTGCT
>NW_004797918.1:405549-414710 GCF_000002075.1 Aplysia californica | reverse complement strand
TTGGATCATTTAGGAGGCCGGCTTTTCAGGGTCAATTCAGGCTGAGTCTTGATACTATTTGTTCCACTTGAGAATCGAGCTCGGGTCTCCTGAGTGCGACAGCGAAGTGCCGAAACCCTACACAATAGACGCCGGTGCCAGTTTGAGGAAAAGCAACAAAGAGGCTGATGCAGCATACATAATAATATGCTTTCTCCGATGATAGTCGCCGTTTTTCTTCTCTTTTTTAAAATATAGGTTATTTTGATGCCCCCATCGAAACAATCTAGATCACTTAGGAGACGGGCTTCCAACCAGGCCTGTCAGGGCCAGCCTGGGCTGAGAAGGACACAACATCCCAATAGAAAGAGTGAGATACTTCATTACCCCACCCCCCTCCCCACATGCCCCCCCAAAAAACAACCCCACAACCGGGAATCGAACTCGGGTATGCTATGTGCGACAGAGAAGCCCCCACCCACTACACCACAAACACCGGTAGACTCGCGGTAAAGTAATGAGTCTAATGACTGCTTAGGCCCTATACGTTGTTGCATGATCCCTCGAGAGTAAGTCGGTGCTAATGATTCATACTCTGACTCCACCAATCAAACAGCTGGCGGCCTTCACTCCCGGAGTGTCACTGGATCGACTAAAATAACCGCCAAAAGTTTCCAAAGAGCGCCCAATCTGCCCGCTAAGTAGACACCACCTGGTTCATGGCTGGAGGACATGTCCGTATCCTTGCCCTGAACAATTTCTCAGTAATTACGGGAACTAAAAAAATACCTCTTGGTTCCCTATTTAGGATCATTAATTTACGCCCATAGCGCTTTTTAGGCATAGTCCGGCCCAGATGTGATACAGACGACCTGTTTGAGATCAAGTAGGAGCCATCAGCTTCGCCCATATCTCTGAGGTGATAGCCCCCCACCTCCTCCTCCACTCTCTCTTTCTTTCTTTTTTTTTTTCTATCTTTCTACAGTATTTATCCATCGCTCCCCCTGG
Source organism: Aplysia californica (assembly GCF_000002075.1). Classification (NCBI taxonomy): domain Eukaryota; kingdom Metazoa; phylum Mollusca; class Gastropoda; order Aplysiida; family Aplysiidae; genus Aplysia; species Aplysia californica. The sequence continues at coordinate 413,723 of NW_004797918.1, read as the reverse complement.
GTTTCATACACACGCACACACATTCGTTAACACGCGCGCGCGCACGCACGCACACACACACATACACACACACATACACACACACACACACACACACACACACACACACGTATACACGCGTATGGAGAGGGAGGAAAAGAAAGAGAAGGAGAGAGAGAGAAAGAGAGAGAGAGAAGGATAGAAAGAGAGAGAAAAATTACGAAAGAGAGAGAGGAAAGTGAAAGAGAGAGAGAGAGAGAGAGAGAGAGAGAGAGAGAGAGAGAGAGGGGGGGGGGGGGCAAAGAATGAGATAATACTAATAATAATAATAAAAATAGCATTAATTATACTGCGCATTTCTATTTCCTAAAAGATGCTCAATGCGCATTACAACGAAAAAGACATCACATCTTAAAAATTAATCGACAAGTGTGTACGTAAAACAAAGTTTTATACATATAATATAAATGCATATGTGTAAAATTTTATATGAAAAAAAACAGTCTCGCAGTGAGGTTGAAAATGTGTTCACTAAAAATATACAATCCAATAAAAATTCACGAACGATCACAATAAAGTTGAAACGTGAGTAACTAGAAACATTCATTAAAACATTAATTCTATACAGATAGAAAAACATTTCCGTTCTCTCTCTCTCTCTCTCTCTCTCTCTCTCTCTCTCTCTCTCTCTCTCTCTCCCTCTCTCTCTATCTCTCTCTCTCTTTTTCTCTCTCTCATTCTCACACGCTATTTCTTCAGTCTCACAGCCTGGCATACCCATGCACATATATCACAGTACATCATTATGACAGGTATGCTTTTGAAAATAAAAAATGCTTCAGCTAATTTTTGAAAACGGAAATTGTTGGGGCAGATCTTATTTTATATGGGAGTTCGTTCCATACCTGGGGACCAAAGAACAAAAAGGAACGCTCGCCGTATGTTTTGTAATTTTGTTTTGGAGTTTTAAGAATTAAATTATCAGAGGCTGATCTAAGGGTTCTAGGTGGATGATATAATTCCAGGAATGTTTTAAGATAAAAAGGTGCACTATCATTTATACATTTAAAACAGAGAACGGCAGTTTTGTATTTGATCCTTTCTTTTATTGGCAGCCAGTGTAGTTCTTTCAGAATTGGTGTTACGTGCGCTGATTTCTTTTATTTCATTATCAATTTTGATGCTTGATTTTGAAGTACTTGTAACTTTGATAGTTTGTCGGATGTGATGGAGGTGATTTTTAAAGAAAAAAAAAGTCTGAAAATCTACTACAAAGATCTCTATCGGTGCCAGGGGGTAATATTGTTCTGTTTTGGTTGCCAAGCAGTTCACTAGAGACATCAAAAAGTTCCTTACAAGTTTTAACATTTTCAAATTTTGACAAAAAGAAAGTAAGCTTGGCCTTGGTAATCATTTTACTACCAGAATTCCTCATAGTAATAAATATTCCCTTTTGCACTTCAAGTCGTGTTTTTCTCCATTTTCTTTCCGCTTGTCTTTTTTCTTTTTTCGCAGCCTTTATTTCTAAATTAAACCACCTACCAACAGGTCGATGAGATATTTTTTGTTTTTTAACTGGAGCAAGATCATCTAAAATATTCCTCATGATGATATTGAGGGTTTCTATGTTAAAAGGGGAACTAATAGCAAGAGCATCACGAATGTCACATTGAAACTGGTGTAAATTTATATCGTTCAGATTCCGGGAATGAACTGTTTTTATTTCTTTCCTTGGTCTTTTGATTTTCAAGTCAACAATAAGAAGATAATGATCCGAAATGTCTTTGCCCAGAACGTTTATGCTTTTCACAGTTCTTTTCAATAGGGGAGATAACCCATTCTAGGATGTGCTGACCTTGAATGTGTTAGTACTTGGCCGAGTTGTTTTAAATCATTTTCTGTCAGCAGGTTGTAGGGAAAGAGAGAGCGAAAGAGAGAAAGAAAGAGAGAGAGAGAGAGAGAGAGAGAGGGGGAGAGAGAAAGAGAGAGAGAGAACATCAAACAAATTCAAACGTACAATGCTCAATGCACGCACACCCCAGAACCAGTAAACCTGACCACTCCCCCCGCCGTAGAGGAGAGCGCGTGATTCCAATTTACAAATTACACCTAATTATCCTGCCTCCTCACTGGCTGCGCCTGTCCCATTTATTACACCCGGTGTTCTAGATATAATTTCGTCAGTTAGCTATGTTACCCCTCTCTCACTACCCCCCCCCCCCCCCCTCCCCTAAAAAAGATTGTACTAAATCAGAACACAACCACTTCTCGAGACAGAATCGCCCCAGGCAGGACACAGAACGAGAAACAGTTCAGAAAGTTCGAAAAGATGTTCCGAGATGATAATTTTGATCACACAGACAAGTGGGGAGACTGTAACTGTAATCATTTTTTTTAATCTATAGAGGTATTTTACGCCCCTATTAACACAACTAAAATCATTTAGGCGGGATCAGACTTCTGGCTCTGCCTATCAGGGCCAACCCGGATTGAGGGAGGGGGGGGGGGGGGTACAACATCCCAGCAGATAGACCGAGATGTTCGATGAAAAATTCTCTCCGCTCCGGAATCGAACCCAGGTCTCCTGCGCGCGACAACGAATGGCCTAACGGCTACAACACGGGTACAGGTGGGATGTTCGTGACCAGCACGATACTCAATAAATCTGCCACACAGAAATAGTTTCAGCAAAGATACTACACCCTACGTAGGATGTACTATCTTTGGTTTCAGTACTTAATGTTGTAAGTTGAGATATCGTGAAAACTTCTAAACTCATCTCTCTTCTTACCAAACTGGAAATGTTTAATGTGTCCCTAGGATTCATATGACCATGTGCAGTTTGCAAGTGCCGTGAAACACTCACAAAGAAAAAAAAATAGAAACAAAAAACAACTAATCTCACCTATATAGAGGACACCCCCACCCCTTCAAGTCCCACCATCCAACTACCCCAGCTGCGCAAATAAAAATACTGGTCTTTTTTCTTTTTGAATGAGTTTTCCTTTGCTTTTCAGCCAAACAATTATTATTTTGAGATCGGTCTTGTTTCTGACTATGGGGTTTTGGAGGTGCGTCTTTTTGTATTGATCTCTTTGTCGATGGACAGGTCAAGACGAAACAGCTAAACAGGAGAAAAACAATGCTCAATATAGCTGTTTTACTCCTCAGTCGACACAATTTAGATCATTTAGGAGGCGGGCTTCGATCCTACCCTGACTGAGAGAGATACAATATCTTTGAGGAAATAACGAGATACTCGATAAGAATTACCCCTACGCGAGAATTGAACCCAGGTGTTGTGCGTTCGACAGCGAAGTGCGTAACTGCCACACCACAGACACAGGCCAGATGAACAACAAAAATGCGTATTTAAACTTTTATTTTAAGCGGCACAGGTTTTTTTTTTTTTAGCGCTTCTTCTGTCTGCCTCTCGTTCGTCCTGCCTGCACACAGTCCCCTGTATAACTCCTACCAAATAAAGAAAATGGCAGATTTAAGAATGGGAGGCACGTTAAATCAAACCCTCTGTCACCTTAGTCCGAGAGTCTTCTTGCACTTTTGAGTAATTTAATACATGATGGGAAGCCTGGTGGCCTAAAACAGCACAGTACCTATGCTTAGCCAGCTGGTGCCTCAGAACATACATAATTATTTGATGTTTAGAGAGCCTGTGAAAGAAACGGTGAATGCAATATTACATACTCCACTTCAGCATTCCTAATTACCACTAGCTCTCTGAGGCAGGGGCGCCATTTTTTGCCCATACTTTGCTTGCTGTAGACTATAAAAGTGACTAAAATTTTGATCCAGGAAATTAATTATTTAATTAATTAATTAACTAACAGCCTAAAATGTGTCAGAGTAATGCAAATCTTGGAAACAACCTCTTTTGCTTTCTTTTCAGGGCTTCGTCTGTTTTTTTCCTAATTCTGTGCATCCGATTGGTGTAACGCCCTGGCTCTTCATCAGCTGCCCAAAGACTTTCGGGAATTCAAAATATGACATCTACACACAGGAAATTCAATACCCCCCCTCCACATTAACTCATAAACACCACCAAAAAAAACGCGGGGAGGGGGGAGGAGGAGGAGGAGAGGCACCTGTATTACTTTATGAATGGCCTATTTCGTCCATCGCCTCTAGCTTTTCGAGGACCTCCTCTTACTATTCTATTTATAGATCTAAAAGCTGTCTGAGCAAGAGAGATGAAGTAAGATGATAAGAAGGAAGACGACGAGGAAGAGGGAAGAAAATATCAAAAGAGGTTGCGAAAGAGTTGGAACACGTGCAAAGTGTGCATATTACGTTCGTCTATGTAGGCCTATATAAAAGTCATATATACTATAAAGATAATATTGATTATAAATATACATATATATATATATATATATATATATGTATGTATATATATATATATATATATATATATATATATATATATATATATATATATATATATATATATATATATATATATATATATAATGAGTTTAGGCCAGGGTTGCACCAGGTGACCCAAGACAAAGTGGAGGGCGTTCACAAACGATTATTCTTATCCTGAATATTCAATGAACGCGCCAGAATGTGTGAGTGAGTGAGTGAGTGAGTGAGTGAGAGATTGAATAAGTGAGTGAAGGAGTGAGTGACTGACTGACTGACTGACTGACTGACACTCTGACTGACTGACTGACAGACTGACTGAGCAAGTGAATGAGATAGAGAAAGTGGGGGTGTGATGTAATGCTAATTTTCCTCACGCCCGGAATGAGCACTTGATAACATACCAAATGCTGTTTTTATCCGACCTTACAGAGTCCTGACAATATTCTGTGAGCCAGTTGGAAAAGTTTGATTATGTCCATCTTATTGTTGTTGTTGTTGTTTTTGTTGTTATTTTTGTTGTTCTTGTTGCTGTTACGTCGTTGACCAGGCGCATGAGGTAAGGTTTTTGTTTGCAGTTTAGATGTTAAACGAAAAGAAGAAGAAGAAGAAGAAGAAGAAGAAGAAGAAGAAGAAGAAGAAGAAGAACAACAACAACAACAACAACAACAACAACAACAACAACAATAACAACAACAACAAACAACAACAAAAAATACGAGGAGGAAGAGGAGAGGCAGAAGATGAGGAGGGGAAGAGGAGGAGGACGAGGTAGTGAGAAAGAGGAGGAGAAAGGGGAGGAGGAAGAGGAGGAGGAGAAGTAGAAAAAGAAGAGGTACCAGAGAATGAGAAAGTGGCTCAAGGCGCTTGACATATAATGGGGTTAGTTCTTTCTATGTATGCAGTGGTCTTCAATATACTCGTACATCAGTATGTTTACTAAATAACGCACTTTTGTTGAAAGTATTCCAGAGTGGCGACATCCTGCGTATAAAGAACAAATTGTCACGCAGCCAAGAGAAAAGAGATTTTATTCAGCTATTGTTTTATGTTTGACATGCATTAAGTCATTTACCAGAAATTAAGAGGCCGTATTTTTTTATTTTTTTTTGTGGGGGGGACAATGGAAAGGGTATTAAGTGTCATGACGCGGTGGAATCAGGCGCTCGTCAATTATTTTCGGGCACACGGAGTAATTGGTATCATTATAAAGAGTGTTCAATTTAAGGACTTTTCAGGGGTTTTTTTTTAAAGCCATCTATTGGGAATAGATATCGTATTATTTGCGACTGAATGAGGTGTCTGCAGTAAAATTAGCGAAAAAATTACCGCCACAGTTTGGTGATTTCCAAAGACTGAGTGTTCTCAGAAAATGCAAAATATACACTTAAAGTGCCTTTGATCAACGTTCTTCAGTAAAATTCCACAGAGAAATTTGTTTTTATAATGAACATGAACGATGTTGAGCCAAAGACAAAAAATTGACAAAAATTTCCCAACGCTCGGAAAAATGTCGGTGTCTTTGATTTCATGATTTTGACTAGCGCCTGATTCCACCGCGTCGCGACACATTTTGTTTTGTGAGCTCGCTGACTGGGGTTTTGCAAGGCTGAGTGGAAGATGTTTCACGTATCCTTGTCTATTAGATATCTGAAGGAGATTTTTAAAAAACAGATTTTGTCCCTTTTTTCAGTGGGTGTTTAATACCCTCTAGATAATGGTATAATATGTTGTTTGCTTGCTTGTTTGTTTGTTTGCTCCATTGTTTAGTCAAGTTTCAAACCAAACCCGACACCTTGGTATGACACGTCAGTTTGGCTCTAGTGCAAACGACATGGGAGCTCTAAAAAGGCTTTTTTTTTTAGAACGATGCCGTTTTTCTTTCATTATGTTTTTGTTTTACTGCGCTTTGTTTTAGCCTTTGCGCTTAGATTATGTCATGTGTGGGACACGTATATCCCTATCTAGGTATGAAATCCATTAGACACTAGTTGACATGACGTCACGTAAAGCAAGAGCAGACAACGTTTAGCCGATTTTCCTCACCGATTTCTGTGATTACTAATTGTTATAAATTGATGACTGCCTTATTTTTATTAGCCACATTCAGCGTGAAACGTTTGCCGACAAGATGAATAAGATGACAGGTGAATTATTGGTAAATGTTTTATATTTTTATCAACTCAATTGAGACCAGGCTTGGGCAAGCGTTGTCTAGGTAGTGGGTTGGATTAAAAGTTATTCGGAACTAGCTAGGTCCCCTTTCGATGAAATGAATGATCGGTGCGTTGACATCGAAGTCATTGGCCTACATGTACTATATTTACACTCTACTGGAATGGAGCAATAAATCTTGGGAGAAAAGTGACACATTCATGTGTTTCCAAGTTGCCAAAAAAATAGATGTATAGATTGATTCTCTATTCCGCTTTCGTGGTTGTACACTCCAGAATTTCACAGGTGTGGAACCAGTGCGCACAGATAGTGAAAGGAAACCTCACTTCTGTTTTGTTTTTTTAATGAGACTGCGAAATTGTTGATCGTAAGTTAGACTTGGCCTAGAACTCTGCATGGACGAAACAAAGCATTTTTGAAAAATCGTGGAAAGCAGTTTCCGTGGATTTTTTAAAGGTAGGTCCTAGCCACATCGATGCTGTAGACGCCTGCAAAGTTTCAAAGGTGAAGGTTAGGTAATAAGGGAGGAGTTTGTGCACTAAGCCTCCCAAGTCCATTTTTACATTATGTAGATGTTTCGCGGGCCAATGCAAAGGAAAACCTAATTGGGTAAAATCGGTTAAATACCCAAGCTTTCGAAGGTGAGACTAAAGCTGACGCTTTTGCATAATTTGTCACTCAAAGGCATCTCGCTGAATAAAATCGTGTATATCTATTACTTCCAGCGGGATGGGGAACTATTAATTTTGATTTAAGTTTTGTTTTTTTATTAATTCCCAACTCACCACTGCCATACGCATTACAATTAATTACTTGGTCGAATCGTGCGACGGACTGAAATTAGTCGTGGGCCGGATCTGGCCCGCGGGCGTAGTTTGCCCATGCCTGATTTAGACAATTTCAATTTAAGACCCTGCCTCTCAGGCTCAAACTTAATTGGGTGGGACATAACCTCGCAGAAAGACGGAACGTTTTTCCATGAAATGTCTGTCCCAAATGGGAATAGAACTCTTTCCTTTTCTTTTATTCGTGCATTGCTTTGTTTATTTGTTTATTTGAGTGAAGAAAAGAACGTTGACACAATAATGGTCATATAGTGCTGTGAAAAAGAAAGATAGACAGAGCGAAAGTAAAGACGTGGGACCTACCACTACCAGTAACGCCCTCCAACCACCCATTCATGCAGTGCAAAGAGCCTAACTACTACACCGCAAGTGCTTGTAAGAGGCCGTAGTAGCTGCAATTCAAAACTCGGAGTTCGTTAAGTCACTTCTCTTTTGTGATAGTTCTCTTCCTCATAATTACACAGCTCCACCTACTCGTAGTTTTGACAAATTAATTTGACGTCAAAATGTTTTAATTCCACAAAATGCCAAACTTTTTTAAATGCAATCCTTTGAATATCTTGATAATGACTCCGAATAATCTTTCGGTTTTGATAGACTAGTTAGAGTTTTTAGTTTCTGACCGCATGGTCTTAGTAACTCAAAACGGCCAAAAATGTCAGATATAACTTTGTAATTCTGAGGTAGCAAGTTGTTGAAAAAAATCATATAACCTAGCGTCTGTGATGTAACGTTTAGATGCTTCACCATCGTACCCAGGACACCCGAGTTTGATTCCCGTGTGTGTGTGTG
>NW_004797918.1:403182-404262 GCF_000002075.1 Aplysia californica | reverse complement strand
GGGAGAAAAAGGAGAAAAAGAGAAAGTTGGACAAGCCGTCACTGACCTCGGTTCTAACCCCATACCTTTGACATGAGAGGCGAGCATCGTAAAAAAGGCCAACCAGAGAAATCGGGTTAAGGACGCAGGCTGTGTACATAATCTATGATATATTGACTTTGATCTGTACTTTACTTCAGCTTCACAGTCCCCCTTCCCCCTAAAAAAAAGCCCCAAAAAGAAAGAAAGATTGACTGAGGAAAAAACATCATAAAAAAAGAGAGAGAACCCCCCCCGCAGACGAAAGGTAGGGGGATAGATTTCTGGAGAAAAAAAAGAAAAGTAGGAAAGCTAAGAAAGTGGACACAGAAAACCATCTAAAATTGTAATTGTCTGGTAAAAGTGTTGTTCCCGTATTGATGCTATTAAGAGCATTCAGGTAGCGGGCTGCTTGGACCCTGCACGACAGGGACATAATATATTAACTCAAGCTAAGAAAGAACGTTCCTTCCATCTGGCCGGCGGAGATACTCGTTACTTAAACATTCTCCCCACACGAGAATCGAACTCAAGTCTTCTGCGTGCGACGACAAGGTGCGTAACTACTGCACCACAGGCCCAGGTGACAGAGAGGGGAAAAAAGAAAAGAATGATGAAAGCGTTAATTAATACAGTATTAATAGAAAAGTATTCACAAGTAGGAATTTTTTTTTAAAGTATTCGAAAGGGTGGAGGACCGTGGCCAAAATAAATATTGAAACTCGATTATGCGATGCTAATTTAACTGAAGCAGGTACAGAATGATTCAGCTATGGGAAATTAATGTTTCAAGGACAGATGTTGTACCAGTCTTCCTTGTGCGCTTAGAGAGTCGCAGATGCATGGCAAATAGCTATTCGGAGAACGAGGGGAATTTCAAGACTCAGCAGTTTTCACTTGAACTCTGTCTTCTTTCCTTTCTTTCTTTCTTTTTTTTCTTTCTTTCTATTTTTTCTTTCTTTCTTTTTTTCTCTCTCTCGCTCTCTATCTCCAGCTCTCTGTCTGTCTGTCTGTCTGTCTGTCTGTCTGTCTCTCTCTCTCTCTCTCTCTCTCTCTCTCTCT
>NW_004797918.1:401480-402774 GCF_000002075.1 Aplysia californica | reverse complement strand
GGGGTGAGTGGAATGACGTGAGGGTTGAGATGTTTATATCAGCGTGGGTGTGCGCGCAAGAGCCGGCATGTCATTACGTATGGCTGGTCTCAGGTCTAGGCCTTGTCCTGTCTGTGTGTGCATAGACCTTGTGCAGACCATTTTTGTTCTGGCGTCTGTCAGTCAGTGTCAGTTCTAGGAACAGGAATATGAGATTGGCCTAGCTTTTGCTCCATCAATTTCATTTTTTTCGAGGGGGCGGGGGGCGGGGAGGGCAGGTGGAATAGGGGCAAAGGTTTGAGGTGGGTGAAGGGAGATGGGTGTGAGGTTGGTGTTTCTCTGTTTCCCCTTTTTTGACGAGGGGGGAGGGCAGTGCTGAGTGGGCGCTTAGTCTTAAAAACTACAAAACTCCCTACCAAACCAAAAAGCAATCCCATCATGGGGATTAGAATCCCGCCCTTCCGCACCAATGCCCAGCATGATACCCTTTTGATACCTTTTTGCTACAGGTTACCAGTTAGCTACACAGAGTGGACATAGTGTGTGATCAGTAGAAGACCAATTCAATGTTTTGGCACTTTTCGGACAAAATTGTTCACAAAACGAATTTACATATTTCATCGTCTGCTTGTTTTTACCAAATTTGTTGAGTTTCAGGTAAAGGAAACAGAGCTGAATAACGAAGCTTTTCTTATAATAACATGTAAGGCATCCTGGCTAAATCAGACGCTCGTAAAAATAATGAAATCGGAGAAAATCCGGCATTTTTCTTCCCGTTTGTCACTTTTTATCCAAATTAATTTTTATTTTTGGCTCAACACCTCGATTGTATTATATCATTTTAAAACACATTGCTGTGTGGCTTTTCATGAAAAACAAAAGTGTAGATAAAAGGCACAAAAATGTGAATTTAGTTTCCCAGGACTCTCAAGCTTTGGAAGTCGCCAGACTTTAGTGACCATTTTCTCTGTAATGTTACTTCTGAAAAACCACGACAACCCACCTGCTTCAATCCAAAATATCTTAACTTCTATTGAAGATGGATGGATACTGTTTCATCGAAAACAAGACAAATGAACAAACTTTAAGATGATACCAAGAACTCCATATGTCCCCCAAAAATGACGAGCGCCTGATTCCACTGCGTTGGGACACATACATATGTATACTCCTCGTAAGCGTGTTTTCAAGCGTTGTCAAATGACCAGAATGTGCATCCTCATAAAGTTTATATTTTATTTTTTGTTTGTTGTTTTTATTGTTGTTGTTATTGTTGCTGTTGTTGTTTTTGTTGTGTGTGGGGTTTTTTTTTTTG
>NW_004797918.1:398139-400419 GCF_000002075.1 Aplysia californica | reverse complement strand
CCACCCCAAATCACGCCCCCTGTCAATTTGCACATCCAAACAATATTCCTTTAGAAGCTTTAGAAGTTGCTGCTGTTACCAGACCAACGAACTGATACAGTATGACAGTGTGTACGAGATAAAAGTACACCCCTCTCTCGCCCACACTATTTTTTTTACACAAGACAGATAATACCACCACCACCACCATCGCAGCAAAAATACCATAATAACAGAATAGGAAATGATGTCCGTATCATATTATTATTATCATAGCCTCTGCCACCACGCCCCCCCCCCCCCCCCCCCTCTCCTCAGAAGCTCAGCTGCCCTCCGAGTGCCCGCATTCCGAGCAAGCTCATCCCCTGACTCATTCACGTGCATACAGGACAGCGAATACAGCGGGTGAGCGACAGCTGGGACATTAGCCCGCTCACTATGACAGGGATTGACCTTCCAAACTCACGACACCAGAACACCAGCCAAGAGCCGGGAGGGAAGAGGAGAGTGAGGCTCGAATGGAGGAGGGGAGGGAGGGGGAGAGTGAGGCTGGAATGGGGGAGAGGAGGGAGAGGGGAGGATGTATGATACAGGTGCTGGCTGGCTACAATCCACAAAACATTATCTTTTTTTTTACCCTGGACGTTACATTTTCCTCGAACAGTGAATTAAAATATTATTTGTAACTGAGTCCTGTGCAAAATTTTTATTTTTTATGTGTAATAATTTAACGGATTTTTTGGGGGGTCGTTTTTTTCTTCTCTAAAGGAGATTCCGTTCCGTATAATTATGTTCCCTGTGCTTCTGTTTGGTAATTAATGTGTGAGAATAAGGGGGATGGGTGGGGTGTGTGTTTATGTGTGCGTAAGTGAGTATTAGTAGGAAAGTATGTTTGTGTATGTGTGTATGTGTGAGAGTGTGTAATCGAGTGTGTGCACAGTATAAAAGAGTATTATTGTGTGTCTATGTGTTTGTATGTGTTGTTGTTTTTTTGGTGTGTGTGTGTGTTTGTTTGTGTTTGCACGTGTCTTCCTGTATCTGTATGTATATGAATATGTGTGCATGTACGTGTATATTTGTGTGCATGTGTGTGTGATATGTTTGTATGTGTATTTAACTTGTTGGCCTCATAACGCACACACTAATTTACACGTAAGCTAAGCCCTTTATTTTTTGGAAAATATGGCATTAAACTCACGATCTCAGGATAATATTTACAACTGGGTATTGCAAAAGAGTTACAGCGAATTATAACCAAAACTAATTGAAATGAGATTATCAACAATCTCCCAAATTGACTCAGGTTAAACATAACCGAAATCAAGAGATAAGCTCGTGTAGCTAGGTCATAACCTGAAAATTAGACATAAATGTTTCCAGAAATTAGTCACGATGTGGTAAAAACCTAGGAAATTCACGCAATCTTTGAATCCCCCTGGATTTATCCAGAAATTTAGATTCACTGTTGTGTAATTGTGAAGCGCACAGAACTTGTTGTATAGAGGGATTTTTTCAAACCAAATATCCTTATTCTGTTCTTATAACTATATTATCATATTTTTCTCTTCGTATATTTTTCGCTTCGTGACCTCTGTATCTAGTTATGACCATTTTGAAAGTGCATTCTATTAACGTTTTGGGGGGTGGGGGTGGGAGAGACTTACTTTGCCGCTTTGGTTTCTGTTTGGTTTGGACTAAACGCCCTACTACATTCAAGTCGATCATTTTGAAGGTAATAAAACCAAATCGGAATGGAGGGAAGAATGAAAAAGAATAGACAAGAGAAGAGATGTCACACTTGCTCTTTATCTAACCGCTGGTAACTATTCTAACGCAAGAGAGAATGTAACTTTTGTTTTGCAGTTCATATTCCCATCCAAAACGAGCGCCGTAAAACTACTAAACTAAACTATCCCAAACCGGTTAAACAGAATGGGTTCCTCGACAATAATAGACTATTACTTAGGTTTTCTTTCATTTCTCTTTCCTTTTGGTCGCTTTATTTATGTGTGCCCGGGGGGAGGGTGTTTATTTGTTTAGCTGTCTATTTTGATTGAAGGTTAGTTGCTGAGGTGGGGCAGGTGTAGTGTTCGCTTTGTTTTTCGATCGGGAAGGGGGTGGGGGTATTTTGTTTTGTTTTGGGGGATTTGGATGCTCAAATTGTGCGTGTTTTCTTTTGGTTCCCATCCTTTCATCTCCCTAGATATTCGCTGCCTCACATGCACAAAAACAAACATATAGTCACAGAGGGAGAGGAGGGAGAGAGAGAGAGAGAGAGAGAGAGAGAGAGAGAGAGAGAGA
>NW_004797918.1:395851-397343 GCF_000002075.1 Aplysia californica | reverse complement strand
TGTGTGTGTGTGTGTGTGTGTGTATGCGTGCAGACTCTGCACAACAGACAGAATGAGCGGGAAGGTGAGAGGTGAGAAGTCTGTGTGGGTAAGTGAATGAGTAAACCAAACATCCGACTCGGAGAGAGCGGAGAACTTTTTTTTTTCAGGCCAGCTGTGACCATGACGGGGGTGAGATCATTAAAGGGACCAACTAAGCCACATTTGCATACTCTAGCTATTTGTTACTCAGGCGCACTTCATACTAGTAGTAAGGACACACGTATGGATTTTTGAGCCATATTATACGCAACGTGTTACTTTGATATTGTTCGTACTGGCGGGTTGAACGCACCTTCTCATTTCTCACAGTCAGGATATTTCATTGAGCTTGCCGGTACTAGATCTAGCTAGTTTTTTCACTGTTGTACAGGTTGTTGTTGCTGCTGCTAATGTTGTTGTTGTTGTTGTTGTTTGTTGTTTATGATTTTGTTGTTTTGTTATCGTTGTTATTGTTGTCACTCTAAGGATGTTTCATTGAGCTTGCCGGCACTTGCTCTTCTATTCGCATAATGTAATATTGATGCTGTTGTTGTTAAGGATGATCTTGTTGCTGCTGCTGCTGCTGCTGTTGCTGCGATGCTGCTGCTGTGGTTGTTGGTGTTGCTTTTGTTGTTGTTGTTGCTGTCGTTGTTGTTATCGTTGCATTTGTTGCTGCTTTTATTGTTTGTATTGGGCAGTTGTCGTTCTGGTTGTTCCTAATCTCATTCTAATTGTTTCTTTTGTTTAATTAACATGGGAAGCGATCAAGGTAATAGTGCCGTTTCCTGCAAGTCTCCTCTCCTGTCACAATGTTTCCGAAGTTCTCTTCTCCTCAGGATATCTCAGGGTATTGGCTTTTGAAATACCCTTTGCACTAACTGTACATTGCTTCATATAGTTATGCTTTGTCTCTGAAATAGGCAACTTATCCATGCAAACACGGAATACCTAGTACTCTTTAGTCAGAAAATAGAAAGACAAGCTAAAAGAAAACGAATAAAACTTGTTGTTTATGCATCTGAATGAAGAAGTCCATATCATGCATATGTGTTGTTCCACAACTTCATGGTCAGGGAATCTTTCCCGTTGTGCAATACCTTTGTTTGTTGACCCCATCTTTGAGGTGGGGAAGAGAGGGGTAGATAGAGAGAGAGAGAGAGAGAGAGAGAACGACAACGGACGATAGAGGATGAGAGGGGCGGTGAGGGCAGCCTCATTACCAAACCAGGACTACAAATTGCCTAGAAATTGTATGTGCAATTGTTTAACATTCGTATTCATAAATTAAAAAAAAACCCCAACAGTTTTGCCTTAACGAGGGTACCGAGAGCGAGAGAGGGGGGTGATGAGAGAAAATAATAGAGACGGGGAGAGAGGTGGCGAGTGATGAGGACAGAAGGAGGGAAGTACAGAGAGAGAGAGAGAGAGAGAGAGAGAGAGAGAGGAAGAGAGAGAGAGAGAGAGAGAGGAA
>NW_004797918.1:393880-395751 GCF_000002075.1 Aplysia californica | reverse complement strand
GGGGTGGGGGTGTGTATCTTCCCAGTTCCAGGGGTGTATTTGTCTAGTGGTCCCCTGGTCAAGCCCCAAAGGAAGGTGAGCTCAAAGACTTCATTCGCCGGCCTTTTGCAGGAATCCTTACCCTGAACGCCAGGATATTATCAAAATACATTACATGCATATTCATACACAAAGAGCCATGGGGCTGCTTCATGAATATTAATGAGTTTTCGCTCCTCAGATCTGTGCCATCGTTTTATTTGCTCAATGTTTTTTTGTGGTTGATTTTTTCCGTGCGTGTGTTTTTGTAGCGAGTGCTATCGTTTTCAGTTAGCTGAGGGTGTTTTTTGTCCTATTGAGGCAGGTGTTGATTTTTACTTTGTTAGGTGTGTATTTTAGGTGTGGGTTTATGGGAGAGTAAGGGAGAGAGAGGGAGGGAGGGAGAGAGAGAGAAAGAGAGAGAGAGAGAGAGAGAGAGAGAGAGAGAGGGGGGGGGGGGGCGCGGAGAAGGGTTTTTTTTTCAGTAGATTTGTTTACGGTACTCGCAACAGCATAAGGTCATTTGAGCACCGGAGAGAGAAATGCTTTATCGCATTAGTTTCTTCTCTTATGTCAAAACTCACTGAATCCATTCATGTGAATCATTCCCAGTACCACTATGAGCAAATCTGTTGTTATTTTGTTGTAACTGTTTTCCTCAGCTGACACAGTTCAACCCTTACAAGAGGCGGGCAGCTTCGGTCCTCTTTTTGAGCTACAACACGGGTACGATGGGATGCATTTCGGAAGAATGTGGGAGACATTTACAAAATATCATTCTCACCTGGGAATCGTACCCACGTCCGTTCTTTGCTAGATAAAGAGCACAACAATTATACCCCCTAGACAACCCATTCCATTATTCCAATAGACCAATTAAACAGGTGGGTAAACTATTTACAATGGGGAAAAAATAGATAAACACATTAACAGAAAGTCCCCCCCCCCAAAAAAAAAAAAATAAAAAAAAAAAATAATAAATAATGTGAAGATGATCTGACAAATATCACTAAAGAGATAGCCTTGAATGATCAGAATAGACGTTCTGATGAGAAGCTGTCAATGCATTCATGTAGTCAAATTTATGAAGTCATCAGTCATTGGCTGCAAAAATAACCAATCGCAACACTCTTCCTGCTTCGTGTAGTAGCGTGTAATCACCATCTTATTCAGAATCACTTGTTCAATAAGTGTAAAGTCAACTTAATTATTACTTGTTACAAGGGTAAAGAATGCTCGTTACAATCGCGTTGTTTCTCGCCAACGTTATGACTTATATACCACGTCACATAATTTGCACATGCTCCCTACACCCACCCACACGTTGGCCGAATTCCGCACAGAATTTACATTTCAGTGGCGTATCAGTATTCTGCTTACCCGGCTCTTATTTTCCTCATGTAGCCACGTTCTGCATTAACACATAAATTGAATAATAATAATGATACGATAGATGTGAGTCATAGGTATCATGTTGGTTGTTATGATCGGTCTAGCTCATTTGCATAACGACACGTGGGAGTGGGCTAGTTCATCCTCCAAATAAGGTAATGAACTCTGGATGCGGTGTATTCCAGAGTACATTTAAAGTTAATTATCTGATTATTTTATTAGAGAGTTTTGTTGTTTGTTTGGTTTTTTGTTTTGGTTTTTTCCCCCTCTTTGATCTGTTAATAATATGGATGAGTAAAAAGGGGTAATGATGTGATGAGTATTTAATAAGTGTGTGTTTGTTTGTGTGTGTGTGGGGGGGAGGGTGGGTGTGTCTGGGTCGTTTAATTGTGTCTATGTATGTATGTGTGTGTGCGCGCGCGCGCGTGTGTGTGTGTGTTTGTGTGTGTGTGTGTGTGTGT
>NW_004797918.1:393053-393780 GCF_000002075.1 Aplysia californica | reverse complement strand
TGATGTTATGTTTTCTCAGGGTTTCCTTGACACCCTCAATCCACCTTTTGCGTGGCCTTCCTCTTCCTTTATAGCCTGAGTGCTTGGTGGTGCAGCACAATTAGGTTGTATAGGTGCCGGAGATTAGAATTGTTTCAAGAGTGTAACAATTGTGTTGCAAGTGCGGTAAAAACGCTTATTATGACAAACAAAAACAATGTTAAAAGAGTGAGCAGCCCAAAGGTCATGGCCGTGAACTCCATGAGTGGCCCAGCGTTGTGACCTTGGCACGTGCACTCTGGTGTTCCAAATGTCGTCACCCCACCCATGTGGGAGCGAGTACCCGGCTCCGTGTCTACATAACAAGCTCTGGTGTGGATTGCTTCTTCTTTCCTATCAAACATCTAACGTCCTTATCTCCCCTTCTTCTTTTTTATGTTTATTACTCTCTTGTAGCACCTCTAATCTTCTGGCGCTCATATGACCTTATGCAGTTGCGAGCGCCGTAAAACCTCTTCTAAATCAATTCACACAACCTTGGAGCATGCATCAGAACACCACTGGGTTACAGTCAGAATACTGAGCATGCATCTAGATCAACATTGTTATTGTTGATATTATTACTGTTCATTTATATTATGCATGTTACTGTAAGCCTGCGTGTGTGTATGTATGTTTGTGCGTGTGTGTATGTATGTTTGTGCGTGTGTGTATGTATGTTTGTGCGTGTGTGTATGTATGTTTGTGC
>NW_004797918.1:390314-392953 GCF_000002075.1 Aplysia californica | reverse complement strand
CCCCCCACTTCCGACACACACGCACACGCAAGAGCTGGGGTTGACTATTCAAGCCAGAGAGAAAATGCTTGAGAAAACAAGAGGAGCCCCACACGAAGCAAAGAATGGGGCCCGCCCCTGTCTCGTGCTGAGGTCAAGGTCAGTCGTGGATGTCCCACACAAGCGATCGATGATGTAACGGCCTGTTGTGATCCCGCAGTAGATTCACCGCCCACGCAAGAGCGATCGAACTTGACAGAGGGGTTAACGTTCGCCCATTTCAGAAAAGACGGGCTGTTATCATAAGCGCCAGATTCAGGAAGATGTTATATAAGAAACGTGGTCTCTCCGAAAGATGAGTTTAGATCGAGAGCGCAGATATTACGAGTACTCCAAAAGAGTAAGGTACCGTAAATTCTGAGCTTCTTTGATTTAAAACGTGCAGTTGCAGTGTTGGTGAAGTATTTGGACATACATTGAATTAGATCGAGTGGAACAACGGAAGCATGCTCGAATTATTGCTTTTTTAGGGTTTTGTGTGTTAAAATCTGGATGGAACTTGAAGTTTTGATTTTAAGCATGGGTAAAATGTCTACATAATCAAACAATTACTACTGCTCCATTCTGTAATTTTGGAACATCGCCACTGTCAAATACACCCATATACATAGGCCTTATACATTTTAAATAATTTAAGTTTGCGCCATGTGCACAACACTCAAAACTGTATCATTGCAACATATTATGATCACCCCTATTGGGTCACTTTCATAGGCAGTCACAAATTGATTATGTTAACAAAAAATAGGATTGGTAGAGTCTACCCAAAAAACGTGAGGGGGGGGGGGGGTCTAAGTCCTAATAGTTTTGTGACTGCTATGGGTGCTTGTTTTTTACCTCGACTTTTTACCCCTCTATGTCAGGTCACGACGAAAGGAGAGACAGAGGTAGCCAAATGTGAAACTAAATTGCTAATACATAATTTGTATTATTGTCATGTTTGCTTCTTTGTCTTATGTTTGTGTATTCATCTCTTAGATTTATTGTTGAAAAAATCTTTAGACCATTATTCCCATCATGCGTTTAAAAGTTACAATTACGTTTTGCCCCAAGTTGAAATAAAATTATCTTATGAGATATTTTCTCGGTTGTTTTTTTTATAATTTTTTTTTGGGGGGGGGGGGGGGTGAACATACTATATAAATTCAGGATTTTTTAAATTCACATCTCAGTGACGGCGCCTCAAAAAAGAAATTTTGTTAATTATGTACCTATCGTGGGAAAGTTTTTCATGTGTGGCTTGATCTCTACCTGGTTTCTTGTCTCACCTTGATTACCCTTTAAAACAAGTCAACCTTCACCCCTGATTTTAAGCACTCAAATGTGGCTTGCTTTTGGCATGCTTTTTACAATCTCGTATGCTGGTGTTTTGTCTGTATACAAATTCTGTTGGTCATGCCTTCCTGTAACTACTCTCAGTCTGTGAGTATCCGGCCATACTTTCAGCACGTAAAGGAGATCCTGTAGTTAAAAAGTACAGTGCCCACGAAAAACCACATCAGGAAAACTTTTAGCCCAGAAACTATACTTTGACAAAACATTTGGTAAAATGTTTAGTCGGTGAATTGTGGACGATAACAATAAGAGAAGCGCGTCTTAATATGTGAATTATTTATATTGTGTGGTGTTGGTGCGGTAGCTTTATTTTCTTTGCCCACAACTCGCAATCATAAGAGTTAGTCCACTGTTTTGTCATTGTGCGGTACTGGGCTAAAGTAAGAAAAAGTAGCAAGTTGTATACAAGAAGGTAAGGTTTTTATGCCACTTCTCCAAAACAACCATTGTGAAACACGTGTCACAGTGACATTTCTTCAGTAATTTTAGCTGGAGATTTCTCGTGCGCTCCTCAGTCATTAACATCACCCTCAAGGCACTGGGCAAGCAGCAAAATATTGCGAGGGGCGCAGGAGAAATAATTCTATCAAACTGTACACGCCACTTTCAAAGCCCAAAGATCGTAATCTCCAACGCTTGTGCTCTTTTTGTCTCGTCTAAACGGCACCAGGTTTTTTTTCCGAAGTGCACAGTTCGCGCCAGCCTAAGTAGGATCAAACTTGTCTGAAAAGGATTAAGTCTCCGAGTCAAGGTTGATCGGGAATCTTCTTATAGGATCTATGATCCAGCAGTAAGTCAAAAACTGCTATTGTTTCAACTACTCGGTAAAACGCAGTTACTTACTCGCTTAGTGCAGCTGGCTTGTTCCTCGACTTAAAGCCCAGCTTAACACTTACTTTACTTACTCTCTCCCTGTACCGTCAGGTACTTAAGATAGAGAGTAGTCGACGCCACTCTTGCTTGTCCCTGGCCACGTCTTCAAATCTTGGCACGTCTAGCCTAATAATGAGGCTATTTACCTGTGGCTCACACATCTTAATGTGATATGGCTCCTTTCGACGCGCCAAATCTTAGTAATTATACAATTGAGAGGGATCATATCGCTTCTCGAGATGGTTTACCTTACTTAGAGCCACAGCCTGGGGATATTTTTGTTTATCACAACTTTTCGAGATTAGTGTCTTGAATTTGATTGATAAGCCGATTGTATGCGGCTGGTTTTTGCAAAATAGATTTATTACATTATTTTCTGATTTTGCTTCCCA
>NW_004797918.1:389040-390214 GCF_000002075.1 Aplysia californica | reverse complement strand
GGGGTGTCGCTGGTCAAATTGTACAGATTTAAGTCAGCCCCACAAACTGAAAAAGAAACACATGCAAGGCAATTTTTTTTAAATTTAGAAACTAAGAAACCCACAATAATAATTATGATAACGATCGAGAAGACTGGAAAAGCCGACGTCTGTAGGAGTAGAGCCTTGTGAATATTAATTTTTCTCTTTATGTTAAAGGACGTTTAGATCTGTTTCTCACATGGCGAAGACAGACACTATTTACGTCACTACGGAGGTGGGCCAATCACTCTCCAGCTTTTCTTTGCCTCGAGGAAGTTTATGTAGGCTATAGACTTTCAGTTTGGAACCAAATGAAGAGCAAAATGGGGCGGGGCAGGGGGTGGGGGATGCTCGCGCATTCGACTACATCGAGACTAGTATTTTGCCCTTCATTTGGTTGTTCATGTTGTGCACGCTTCGCAACGAGAAGCTTTTATAGAGAGGAAAGAGAGGCGTCCATGACAGTGCGTAGTCCAGAGTATTCCATGTAGAAAGCAAGTCTATGACGTAGGCTGATCGTCCAATTAAATCGTGCCAATCGTAGGGGCTGAACTCTGAATTTGAAAGCGCCGCAAGTCTTCCGGTTGGATTCAAATCAATAATATGATAATAAAAGTTTCCCACTTGTTCAACCAACGATTTTAATTGACTTCATTTTTTTCAATAAGTGTGCTTTATTCTTAACGGCCTATAGACGAAGAAGGAAGTTCAAGCATTGTGTCATTCAACACCAAACCTTTTTACTGGCTCGAGTCACGTGATCCCAAGTCATGAAATTCTCCTGCTCCGGAGGTGTGTCTCAATCTTCCGGTTCTGCCAGAGCAGAGTGGATTTCTCGCCCATTTTAGCATCGAACTGGATACAGATTTCTGTATTTTGCTACTTGCATTACGGAAGATCAAGTGAATTGCTCTGGGCGACAAACAACTACAAAAGCATTAGGTGTATTGCCAAGAGCCAAACTTAAGTTGATGACAAATTTAAGGTAAAGGCAGATTTTTATATTCTTTCATGAGTGCATGCTAGAAACTCTAAGTTTCGGTGGATTGGTTGTACTTTATCTTGTTTGGGCGTTTTGCTGCAAAATGTTGAGTTATCTGGGCTTTGTTTTTGTCTCTAGTTTTTTTTTCGGGAAAGGGAGGGGGGGGGGGGC
>NW_004797918.1:383367-387062 GCF_000002075.1 Aplysia californica | reverse complement strand
CCCCCTCTCTCTCTATCTCTAACTCTATCTGTCTCTTTCTCTCTCTCTCTCTCTATCTATTTCCCCCTATCTTGCTCTCATTCTCTCTTTATATAAGTAGTATGTACAAATATATGCCAGTATCAAAAGGTCGGATAAAAGACGACACAGACACCTACATTTTGGACAAGTTGGTTTTTCCACATCATCCTTATGTAAATACGTCTTTTTGAAGAAACTCCAATGAGCCTTTACGCAAAGCTGAACCTGTTTGAATCGCGCGGTGCAGCCAGCGAATGCACTTTCAACACGTAAGAGAAACGATTAGACATAAGCCTACCATTACACCGCTTGACTGAACACTTAGGAAGGATTTCCAGTGGGTATGCTCCAAGGTGAAAGTCTATTGTCCCTCTGAGAGCTTGCCAACAGTGTATTTGGCCCACTGCCTGATTCTAGGCTATGACAAGGCATTAAAACCTGACAGATCTTCGTGGCAGAAGATTACAGACGATTACATGACACGTGAATTTGTGACCTTAGTGGCAAGTTGGAGCTACAACTTACACCAACATTAATGTTCCTTTTCTTTCATCATAGTTTGGGTCAACGTGGATCTGAAATGGTCAGAAACAATAATTGAGAAAGATCCTGCATGTATAAACGGTAAACTTATTATTTAATGGCCTACACTCACTTCCATGTAATTACACCTCTTAAGACCAGTCTGGGTTTTTTTCAATTTACTGTCCAGGTCACTCATTCGGACACATGGTTACAGCCTCTTAGTTGCATACCGCAATCAATCAAACTTTCCGTCTGTGCTGATAGTGAGTTGTGTAATTTGCTTCTAAACAAAGTGAGAAAAATAAGTTGACGTTTTTCAAAAATCGCTCTATCATAATTATAGAGCTGGGAATCGAAGCAAGCACTGTGCAGTTACAAACTAATCTTTTTCTATGTTCAGGGAATATATCAGTGTCTAAACTATTGTCATAATCCAGGGTCATATTACTTCAATTCTTCTCATAACTTACTTGGTTTCGCCGCACTCTCAGTTAGCAAAATATTTGGTATGAATAAAGCAGCGTCCTTGGAGTTCTGAATTGAAAACTGTAAATGTCAGAGTCTAGTTGTATTTGCTGCCAGTGATTGGTTTCAATGTTGCAATTTGTGCCAGACATCAATATGTTTGACCTCTTCACTGCTGTTTCACTGCTGTTTCACTGCTGTGTTGGCGTTTAATATTCATTTGAGTTCTTCCAAACTGGTTCACTGCCAAGGTTTCTTTTCTGCCAGTTTATTGAGGAATTTTTAGACTTAAGAAGTTGCCTAGTCCTAATCAGAGCTTTGTTTGATGAAATATTCGTATATATTTATATGAACATATCGTCTACATAATTGCAAATTGAAACGTCTCAGCACTGAAAGGATCGCTTCTTCAACTCATAGGACACGGAAGCGAATGGTAGGGATGTGTGTGTATGTGTCGGTATGTGTCGCCACACGGTGGAATCAGGCGTTCGTCAATTTATGGGCATGTAGAGTTATTGGTATCTCATAAAACGTGTCCACCCATCTTGAATGAAGATATTTACGATTGAAAGAGGTGTGGGTCACCTAGTGTTGAAGGAAAAATTAGTGAAAAACTGATCTCCAAAGTTTGGTGCCTTCCGAAATTTCAGTGTCCTTGGAAACTGCAAATTTATATTTCAAATACCTTTATTCAACATAATATTTTTTCTGTTAAATTCAAAAGGAAAAGTTTCTAAAGAGACATGGAAAGTGTTGAGGAAAAACCCAACAGAAATAAAAGCCTGATTTAAAAACTGGTTTCTTTGAATTCATTATTTTCACGAGAGCTTGATACATAATCTATCAAAAGCAGCAGCATCTCAATGAAACCGAACACGAAACATAACCCAGCAGATTTGTGGAATAAAAATCGTGTTGTGGTGAAATTGTTTAGAAAGTTCATATTGTTTTGATGTCGCTTTCACTGTTTATATTGCTGTGATGTGGCGTATTCATTTAACTGAACTAGCGGTGTTGTTGTTTTTGTTGTTGTTGTTGGTGGTGGTGGTGGTGGTCGTGATGGTGTTGTTGTTGTTGTTGTTGTTGTTGTTGTTGTTGTTGTTGTTTTTCATTGTTGTTATTATTTTTGTTATTGTTGCTGATGCTGTTGTTGTTGTTTCTGTTGTGTTGTTGTTGTTGTTGTTGTTGTTGTTGTTGTTGTTGTTGTTGTTGTTGTTGTTACATTTGGTGGTGATAGTGCCCTTGCTGTTCTTGTGGTTTTGATATCGCTACTGCTATTTTTTGGAAAGCGGGAGGGGGATGGGGGTTGTCTTCTTCTCCTTCTCCCACGAATCCTTTGTCGTCTGTGGGGCTGTCGTCTGCTGTGGTTGCTGATGAAGTGAAGGTGGCGATGGTGATGGTGATGGTGATAGTTATGGTGGTGATGGTGATGGTGATGGTGATAGTTATGGTGGTGATGGTGATGGTGATGGTGATAGTTATGGTGGTGATGGTGATGGGGATGGTGGTCGTGATGGTGATGGTGATAGTGATAGTGATGGTGATGGTGATGGTGATGGTTATGATGGTTATAGTGATGGGGATGGTGGTCGTGATGGTGATGGTGATAGTGATGGTGATGGTGAGGTGATGGTGGTGGTGGTGGTGGTGAGGGTGAGCTGAGGTGATGGTGGGGATGATAATGGTGGTCATAGTGATTGTGATAATGGTGGTGATGGTTATGATGGTGGTGATGGTGATGGTGATAGAAATGGTTTTGATGGTGGTGAGGGTGAAGGTGATGGTAGTGGTGATGGTGATAATGGTGGTGATAGTGATGGTGATGATTGTGGTGATGGTGATGGTGCTGGTTGTTTACCATTTCCAAGCTGCTGCAGTGAATACTACCACTATTTTTATTCTAAGCTTATTCTTTGCCATCTTTATTACATTTCTCGACAATGATTTAGGTTTAAAAAAGAACAACAGAAAAACAAAACGAACAATAAAAGAGTAACGAACTTAATCTCAATCACCAATAGCTTTCCCACCGCATTGACCCCCAGCCCTCTTTGCCTGGACGACTGAATCCTGGGGAGCCTAAATATATAATACATATAGATAAACGAAACCAACAGGCAAATTTCATTGGACACACAATGCGGAAAGAAGCATTGGAGAGTATTGTAACAACAGGCAAGTTTGATAGAAAGAGAGGCAGAGGCAGACTGAAGGAAAAGATACTGGACATGTTGACAACATGGCTGTGAGCAGCAAGAACAACAGACACCATTGCTGTAAAGCAAGACAAATGGAAGTGGAGGTCCATGATCACCCACGCCAGTCGGCAAGGCACCGTATTATGATGATATATTGTATATTTAATAATATAAATATACATTATATGTAATATATATTATATAATATATATATATATATATATATTAATATATGTGTGCATGTGTGTGTGTGCGTGCGCGTGCGTGTGAGTATTTCTGCAACCCTACCCCTTTCCCAACCCCCCACAGCCCTCCCTCCAAATGTTCTTTCCCTTTTACTTTTAGCAACTTCAAAACCCTCCCAGTCCCTTGTCGCAGAACCCATTACACTCCAAGCCCTAACGACATAATTCACTTCCTCCTAGCCCCGTAACTAATACCAACAAGACGCCCAGGAGAATATTAGTGTATTCCATTAACCGC
>NW_004797918.1:381609-383233 GCF_000002075.1 Aplysia californica | reverse complement strand
ACCCGCTCCTGAAAAAGTCCCCCGTCCGCCCTCCTCTGTCCGTCGCTAATTGTGTACGCCCGGGCTGCTCGAATTGGGAAAATGACTAACGGGGCATAATAATACGCACTCACGTTTGTTTGTCATTTCCACTTTATTTATGTATGCATTTATTGATTGATTGATTGATTGATTGATTGATTGATTGATTTATCTATTTTTGTATTCAATCGTTTGTTTATTTCTTCATTTTGAAAAATATTTTCAATGTAGGAAAGAAGTACCCAGCTTCCAAAAAGAACGAAACCATGTTGGTGCGGGTGTGCAGACACCCGTACATATTTACAAATCGCATGTTCAGGCTACAAAAAGGAGATAGCTCCTGTTGATTGAAAATCTCAAACATATTTATTATTTCTTGAAATTATATTATAGAACTTCACATTTTCTATTCAACAAACGCGTCACCTTTGCCCCCTCTGTCTCTGCAGCCACGTCTGTGGTACACGCCCATGGAAATCTCCAATGACGCTGGGCCGATCGTCAAAGCAATGACGACCTTCACCGGTGACGTCAAAACCTGATCTTATTGAACTATGGGTCTTCGGCCTCCCCTGGCTTCCTGCGGCAAGGGTCACAGAATCGGATTTTGTTTGTTTGGTGTTAACCCTTTATGGTGCGGCTGTGTTTAAGAGTGCATGATGAGAAGGTAGAGAGAGAGAGAGAGAGAGAGAGAGAGAGAGAGAGAGTGAGAGAGAGAGAGAGGGGTGAGAGAGAGAGGGGGGGAGAGAGAGAGAATTTGGGGTTGGGGGAGCAAAAGAAGAGAGAGATGGATAGAGAACAGAGGGAAGGGAAAGAACGATAATGAAGAGAGGATGAAATAGGAGAGTGAGGTGAATGAGAGCGATGGGTGGAGAGGGAGAGAGAGAGAGAGAGAGAGAGAGAGAGAGAGAGAGAGAGAGAGAGAGAGAGAGAGAGAGAGGGAGAGTGGGAGGGCCAAACAGAGATGAGAAAAAATAAAAAATCGATAAGGGTTTGCTTCGTTTGGAATTAACTCTTTATTGTTGAGGGTTACTCGGTGCCAGAGAGTTGTTTCCTCTGGGGCGTGAAGGGAGGGAAAGGGGGAGGGGTGGGGGTACGTCGAGAAGGACAAAAAAGGGGAACTGGTAGAAAGAAACAGAGGTATATAAGTATGAAAAAGGGGGGGGGGTATGTGTGTATGTGCGTATGTGTGTATGTGTATATGTGTGTCTTTTTGTGGGCGTGTGTATGTATGTGGGAATGGGGTAGGTGGGTGTGTGTTTCAGTATGAAAAGTAAAACAGAAACATAGAAAGTCACTCCAAGATGAGATAGGAGAGAGAGAGAGGGAGAGAGAGGGAGAGAGAGGGAGAGAGAGACAGAGACCGATAAACAGAGAGACAGAGTGATAAACAGAGATGCTTCTATGGAAGGGGAAAAGGATTTTGTCAGCATTAGGCCTACGCTATCCCTCGATAATTATTTGGGGTCATTCAGTGCAAGTATCGAGAAAGAAATAGGGAGGTGTGGAGGAGAAGATAAAAGAAAAATAGACTTACAGACAGACAAACAGACAACAGATACATGATAGAGAAGGGGAGAGCATGAGAGAGAGAGAGAGAGAG
>NW_004797918.1:378485-380796 GCF_000002075.1 Aplysia californica | reverse complement strand
CTCTCTCTCTCTCTCTCTCTCTCTCTCTCTCTCTCTCTCTCTCTCTCTCTCCTGTTGGCAGCGTATTTCACCATGCGTAGAAAAGCACACACACAAAACCACCACTCCACACTCCACCCCACTACTAAAGTGCTAATCTTTTTTCTGCGCTTACGCCATTCTCGCGGAGACCAACGGAGCGCTGCCATTATACAACAAGGCAGTGATTGATTCCGTGAAGCCATAGACATATCGATCTATCGATCCTCGCTCGGGGCTCCCTTCCCGTGTCAGTGTTATTACCTGGCAGTGTACTTTGTACAGAGGGCGCCCGCAACGCCCACACACAGCCAGGCGAGCCAACTTTAGTTTTGTTTTTCGCTGTTAGGGGGGGGGGGGGTTCTTCTTTCTGTCTTTCCCAGCTCTTTGATGGGCGGTTTTGTTTTGTGGGAGGGTTTAGGATTTGCTTTTTTGTTGCTGTTTTGTTTTGCGTTGTCTTGTTTTATGTGCTGGGAGTTTTGATGTGATTGGCAGTCTACTTGTTGTGTTGGTGGGGCAGAGACCATCACCTGCCCACGCGCACATTGTTAACCCCTTCTCTCCGCTACCTCAGTCGGTATGGTGATTAACTATAACGTTTTTTGTTGTTTTAGAGAAGGGATTGCACAGCTCCCCACTGGATATATTATGTTTCACCAACCATACCGTTATTGCCAGGCGTTTATTTGTTAAAAATAAATCATTCAAAGCCAGTTCGATTATTTCTTTATCTGTAAAGGAGGTACTATACTTCGATACCTTGACTTGTTTTCAGTAGTGTTGTTGGCCTAGTCACTGAAGTTTGTTATGGAGCTTTTTAAAAAAAATAAGTCTGCACATACATTTAGTGTCTCCGGTCTCTCTGAGGTTACATCCCCTGTTGTTTTTAACATGCTTGTGTTTTTCTTTTGGCATCCATGCTTGTATTATATGTGAAGCGTGCTGACAAAATGAGTTACTTCTCGGATTTTATTTTCATGGAATTAGATACATCAGGCTTATAGGTTAACTTTTTACAATTTATAAGTATGAAATAATTTAAAAAACATTTTGTACTTAAAGAATACGTCCTCAATAGAAAATCTGCAAATTTCACAATAGCGTCGATTTTTTGCCAAAATCTCCATTAATTTTGTGGATTGTGAGAAGCAACTCATTTTGTCAGCTCGCCTCACATATTTCTTTAGGTCTCCTTTCGTTTTTGTTGTTTTTTAATCATAAATTGTTCAATCCTTTCTTTACTTTTCTTACTGTCTTTATTTCTACGCATTTTTTTCACCATTGTATATAGGTAGCCATAAAGCTGTATAGTCTTTGTTGTCAAAATTTCCCTCTTTTGCGGGGGAAAGGTTTGTTTGGGGCACGTCATCGTCAAAAATACAAGATCTGTGCCAAATATGATATCACATAGCATTATGAACAAAAAAAAAACAGAGCTTCGATCAAAACCGTTTTCCGGAATTAGAAGAAAAGTGACACTTTCATTGCTGCTGGGCCGGGAAGGTTTGGAAGGTGGGGCGGGTGGAGAGGGGGGCGTGTTGTTATTGTTATTGTTTTGCTTTGTATCCAGTGTTTATTATTATCAGAGACACAGAATCAGGAAGTTGCCCGCTCTTTATTCTCTTATCTCTCAAGGCGAACTAAAAAAAAAGAGATTAAGAACTTCTTTAAAGCTATTTGGGATTCTCTGCTGTTGCTCAAAATTCAAAAAGTCTCCTGCGCAATCATGCCTTCGGATACGTTTGTCAAAACTAATCGAGGGTGAAAAGTGACGGGGCAGAGAAATGCGTCACTTCCGGGTTTTACATCAGGAGCAGAGGGTGTGTCTTCCTTAAAGGGAAGTAATGAACATTGACAGGGTCTTGTTCCAACAACTCGTTCATTGTTGAGCAAAACCATTCCGAGGAGTGTTTGTGTGTGTCGTTTTTTTCTGTACTGTTGCTGCTGCAGCTGTTGTAATTGTTGTTGTTGTTGCTGTTGTGGTGGTAGTGGTGGTGGTTGTTAATTATGGAGGGTTTTTTCTTTACCTTTTTATGAGGGACGGGAGGGGGGGTTGACTCTAATGTTTCACCCATGTGCAAACGTCACAAAACAATTTAAGGTGAGGTATGGTCAAGAATGTATGTGTCCCCGTCCCAGACTTCAGACAAGGCCAGGCCTCATCCCTACATAATTATACTCCTACTCTTTTGTTATAAGGTTTCGGATTTGTTAGTTTTTTATGATTGAGTTTTTTGTTTTTTTGTTGTTGTTGCTGTTGTTTTGTTGTTTTTGTTGTGTGTTTTTTTTTTTG
>NW_004797918.1:375878-378121 GCF_000002075.1 Aplysia californica | reverse complement strand
GAGGGGGGGGTGCTAAAGTTCTAAGAAATTTTCTCGGGGGAAATCTAAACACATCCGAAATAATTCACTGTTCTGAATTGTTTATCAAATTCCGGTTTAACCATGGTGATGATTATAATTTATCCCCTAATTCTTTTTAAAATGAGCGTTTAATAAAGATGAATTACTAATACAGAAAAACTTTTTGTGATTTAGTGGTCAAAAAAAGTAATAAAGACAGTCAGAGGAAGAGAAAAGAGCTTGTGTCAACCTGAGTTCCTCCTGGTCTCAATTTAAACAAATAAATTGCTTAAAAAATTGGCTACAGCGAAGACACCCCCGAAGACCTAACTCAATCATTACAAACAAAAATATCTCTAAAAATGTTAGCGAACACTGAGTAGTCGCCTGTGGCTTTAATCTGCCTTCATGAGTTCTCTGTTTTGGAACGGCAGATTGTAAAACATAATTTAAAGTGAAAATAAACGGGGACTACTCTTGTGTCATAACATCCGCCTCTTTCGTCCTGGTGTTGGGTATAGGTCGCTCTCCACCTGTCTCTGTTCGGGGCAATCTTCTTTACCTCCAGCCAGCTGTGTTCCATAATATGCCTGAGATCAGCTTCCAGATCTCGTTCCCAGGTGGATCTCTGTTTTCCCCTCTTCCTCTTCCCCTGGGGATTCTACCAGGGCCTGCACAGTGGCGACCAGCAATGGCATGTTTGATCAATTGTTCTGCATTTTTTTAAATACCGTGTATATTTGTTTGTATTTATGTTTGCATTTACGTATGTGAGTATCCAGTTTTTGTATTTATGTACGTTTGTCGTTGTTGTTCAAATTTCGCTATGGGAATCAATAAAATTCAATTTAAGATTTTGAAAAGATGTTTGTGTGATCAAATTGTGGACTGAATTTCTAAGCGTATACCCAATAATATTCAGTCATCTTTTCTTGATCTCCCTGTCAACTGGTTTTTGTTTGAACTACTCTTATATAATAGTGTCGTGCAATATACTTGTGAAAGTTCAATACTCCACCAGACGCAGTTTTAGTTGTTTCGCGGATCGTATGATTTGTTTCCAGATAGGAGGGTAGAAGTTAATTTCGATGTCGCTGGGATTTGAGGTTTGAGTTCCTAAGTGACAATTACAATTCAAAAACTTTTTTTTTTGGGGTTTACTACAGGAGCATGGCCCTTTAAAGACTGAGGTCATAAACCTCACCGGTGTCTGTGGTGCAGCGGTTAGACGTTTCGTTGTCGCACGCTGGAAATTCGAGTTTGACTTCCGAGTTAAGAGAATTTTAATTGAGTATTTCGGTTTTTCCG
This sequence comes from Aplysia californica, assembly GCF_000002075.1. Taxonomy (NCBI): domain Eukaryota; kingdom Metazoa; phylum Mollusca; class Gastropoda; order Aplysiida; family Aplysiidae; genus Aplysia; species Aplysia californica. Next base: position 376,813 of record NW_004797918.1, on the reverse strand, counting down.
CTGGAATTTTGTATCTCTCCTATCCCGGGTTGGTTCTGATAGACAGGGTCAAAGCCCGCCTCCTAAGTGTATTAAATTGTATCACTTGGGGCGAATAAAAAATAAAATGAAAAGAGAAAACGAGGAAAGAAAAGCATACACGTTATTGCTGTTCTAGAATTAAGACATAATTTTACGTAGACAAAAGGCCACAACTTTCCCAAGAGAAAAAGATCAATTCAGTTTATACCTTTTGCTTTGGCGGATGTGAATCTGTGAATCTACGAGTGATGTTCTACGCGCTAAGAGGCTCTGATGCATTGTTATGTCCCCTTGTGACCTCGGATGTTTCCTCCCACGCAAATTGTTTCACAATTTTCCCGTCCTCACCCACGATTGATTCCATCAACACACACCACACTTCTTGAAATCCAGTAATAAGATTTCCCTTTCTCACGAAATGCATGTCAATTGCGTGGGTTCTTTTCTTTCTTCTTTTTTGTTTTTGTTTTTGTTTTTGTTTCTATTGTTGTTTTGTTTTGAGTTGTTCTACGTTCAAGGGGATATTTTTCCCCTTCTTTTCCTTTTTACAACGGTGCAATTTCGTTAGAGTAGAAAATTGACCTTCTCTTTTTGTAAGCAAGTTGTATGATTATTATGTCACTCTCGAAGACATGGCTTGCAAAATGTTGTGCAATGTGTTTAGTGGATCATAAAAATAATAATTGTCTGACAGGCAAATGGTGATTGGTCTCAAGTTGGACTACTAATGCTCATATTGAATGTAGCAAAATGATATACCTTATGCTTTTCTTCATGAAGTTCAAGTTCCTCGTTTTCTCTTTCGTCCTGTCTGTCTGCCTGGTTGTCTGTCTGTTTGTCTGTCTGTCTGTCTGTCTGTCTGTCTGTCTGTCTGTCTGTCTGTCTGTCTGTCTGTCTGTCTGTCTGTCTCTCTT
>NW_004797918.1:372547-375778 GCF_000002075.1 Aplysia californica | reverse complement strand
CTCTCTCTCTCTCTCTCTCTCTCTCTCTCTCTCTCTCTCTCTCTCTCTCTCTCCCTCTCTTTCACTCACTTCTTTTCTCTCTCCTATGTGTGTGAATGAGAGTGTGTGTGTGTGTGTGTGAGGGGGGAGGGGGATGTAAGTGTTATCTTTGTCTATAACATTGTGCAATCTCGTTCTAGTCACTCCTCGACCATAGAGGGGCCTCAAGTCAAAGCATATTAATTTCCCAATTTATCCTCTCTCTTTGAAAGTCTCCTGAGTTAGGAATTTTTTTTACCTAGTGGAAAGTCACCAACCATCGACGTGACTTATTTTGATCACTGATGTTTTGGTTTTATATTCTGTCTTAGTTTTTCTTGTCAAGAGATTGGGAGAGGGGGAGTGAAGGGTGGGTGAGAGTGGTTCTTGTAAGAAGAAAGCGCTTGTCTTCTTTTCGTTGATATCAAGTTTTGTAGTTTGCTTATTGTTGTTGCTGTTTTTCTTTTTGTTTGTTTGTTTATTTTTTCTGCTTTCCCACAATTCCACCTCGGATGCAATTTGCGTCACTCCAGGAGACGAATGCCATGTCAAACGCCGTAAAGTTTCTTCTTTATTTTACGCCCTAATCGTTCCTCTTTTTCCCGGGCCGTCAGTGGGTGGGCGTTGTGTGGGTGGACGTCGTGTCTTGCCCCAAGTGTCTGAGGCTTCAGACCAAAAAAAAGAAGAAATAAAAGATACACCGGCCAATCAAAATGTCGTTGACCGCCTTTGCAGCTGGCGGCCGGCATGCGCACGACGACTTTGTCTCGTGAACCAGGAAGTTACTGGTCTCAATGGGCAATAACAAGAAGAACAATACAATTCCACCATCCCACACGCAGTGGAGATAAAGACACTGGCTGATGCAAAATTATCAGAAACGCGACTCTTTTGGGAAGAAAAGCCGCCACCACCAACATAGTCGCGTTATATCAGAATCGCGCTCCAATTTTATCACTCGCAAGCTTGTGTTCAGTCTCTGAACAAAACAATTCTACTTGTCACTGTTATGGACCATAAGTATGGAGAAAAGATGCCACTCTTTCGATAAAAAGGCTTTACTGAGTTAGTGAAGTCTTACTGCATTGTTGTGTCTAGTTTGGTGATATGCCCCATCGGGGTGCGTCTAATATAATATGATAAACAAAACATTGCAACAACAAATTAAAAGATTCTTATCAATTTTGATCTCATTCTTCTCATTCTGTGGCTTGTATGTTGACGAACTACGAAAAGAATTAAGGACGTTCGAAGAACAAGCGTCAGATACAGGATTACTGTGTCGAAGGTGCGCGGTTTTGACCACCTTTATTCTGAAAATACGCGCTTTTGAAGCCTTTGCAACATGAGCTGCTGCAAGATAGCAAGCCTGTATAGTATATAGAGTGTGGGTTCTATGGCCACAGCAGAAATTGAAACTGACGGAAAGCAAACTACAGAGGTAGACTTTAGGACACACGGTGCAACGACATCAAATAATTAGGCAAATTAAAAATCGGGGCTATTATGTATTCTACAGACGTCTCTACCATTTAGAATGAGTTGCATGTGAACTATAAGAAAACATTTAAAGTGAAATTAGGTGCCTTCCTAGACATAATACATGTTATTTCAAATGTGGTGTCGTTGGTCTTTTATCTGGACATCGGATGGAGAGGTCTGTCTTTTTCTCAAATCCGGGCAATGTTTTTAAATGTTAGATTTTTTGTTCTCGTGTAAGCCAGTTCGGCTTTGTCGAAACAACCTCTTTGTTATTCCTAGTCGAAAGTAGCGATCGGGAATATTATGCATTCTACAGACATCTTGACCATAATTTATAATGTGTTGTTTGCGAGGTATAAACAACCTCTGTGACATCATGAGTGACATACATCATTTAAAAAAAATATTTTTAAAACCAATGTGCGTACACTTTAGAAGGGGAGATGTATCACCTCTGCCAGTCTCCGTGTGGAGTGAGATACAGTATCCCAGCAGAAAGGCAAAGATACCCATTATAAAGGACTTCCCTGCATGGAAATCGAACCAACGTCTTTTAAGTTTATCCTAACCATTACACCCGGAGCACCGGGGAACAGCGACTCTATTTAAAAAATAGGAAAATATTTGTCCGGAGAACAGCGACTGCCCTAAGCGAATACCTCGTCGAGATGGTATTGATGATGGTATCGATACACCCGCGGCCCGCCAAAAAGATTTTTCCATAAATATTTAAAACTATGTCTGATCGTAAAAATAATATCAAATTCGGAACCAGCGTTTTAAACGTTTTCACTATTTCTATACTTTTCACACAAGCTGTTCTAGTGATGTAAAAATCATGCTCGATGTGGTTGATAGCGGGGTTTTTTTTCTGTTCTTATCTCACCGACGTCTGTGGTGTAGCGATTAGGCGCTTTGATGTCGCACGCAGGAGATCCAAGTTCGATTCCTAGGTGGGGGGGGGGGGGGGGGGGGGGAGATTTTATCGAGCATTTCGGCCTTTCTTCTGAAACGTTGTTGTATCTCTCTTAGCCCGGGTTGACCATAAATGATCTGAATTGTGTCGATGGGGGCGTAAGACATCTACATCTTCCTAAAAATATCAACGAACATAATATCCAATATTGTAAAAGTAGCCATGTCGGTGGGGGCTTCCTTCTATCTGTCATTTTCTGCACGCTTAAGCGTTCCGTGACCAGAGGTGAGATGTGTCACTCACCTAGGACAAGCCCACACACTCGCTTGTCAGTTTTCCCTCACGTTTGCAGAACACTGTTGAAATAAACCGCTCAGGTCTTTGCTTTTGAACAACTTTCTTTTTGTTCTTTGTTTTGGTTTAGTTTTTGTTGCTGTTTAGTGTTGTTGGGTTTTTAATTTGTTTTGTTTTTGTTTTTATTTCGTTTTGTATTTCTTGTTTTGCTTTTCCGGGAGTTGGGAGGGTGGGGGCTTGATGGTGTCTAAATAATAATGATATTGTAGTTTCATTCTGCTCCTAATTTTACGACTGTGTAATCCTGTAGCTGCACCGGTTGTGAAAACATGGGTTTACCGTAGAGCTAGTTTATTATGTCCTTGGAGATAATAATATGTTGTTTGCCTCACACTAGCAGCATGGTTATAAAGACCGGAGAAATGGAAATAGTGCGCGTGTGCACTATAATAACTTTTAATGTCGCCAGGGTGAGTAACGAACTCGTGAAAGAAAGATATCTGGAACAGATGCGTGGGGGG
>NW_004797918.1:370414-371828 GCF_000002075.1 Aplysia californica | reverse complement strand
ATAAGTAGTAGTAGTAGTAGTAGTAGTAGTAGTAGTAGTAGTAGTAGTAGTAGTAGTAGTAGTAGTAGTAGTAGTGTAGTGGTAGTAGTAGTAGTAGTTGCTGTTGTTGTTGTTATTGTTGAATGGGCCTGGCGGACTCCACGAAGAAATCTTCGAGCGAGAGTGAAGCTCTTTTTCGGCTCCATTGTCAATAATATGCTTAGCGGCACCTCCACTCGCCCAAATAAATCCATTCGAATTACCATTGTTCCTGGACATTCAAACATATGTTTGACATCTTCCTTTTCATGGCCGCATCTTCGGCATCATGGGCTGAGCTCTTCGTTTACAAAGTTCTTAAGCTCCAATGATGGTCCAACTGCAGTCTCGCTAGCTTAACCTGGTCCCATCGACATGTGATAATATTTTTGTTCCCGCTTATAGGAGTACCCAGAATACACATCTTCCAGGTGCTGGTAGGCCTACTTAGCTCTGCATGGTGGGTCTCTTATTCCCCTCTTGATCATTGGAAAGACTCCTCTGTATGTTGTTGGTCGTCTGTCTCCTTCAATTTCTCTGGCTTCATCAGCAGCTTGGTCTGCTACCTCATTTCCTTCTATTCCAACATGACTTGGAATCCACTGGATTTTTATTGTGGCTGTGGCTTCACTGAACTTGCAGCGCAAATCATGTATGTCCGAGCTGCTGCCAAGGAGCCCCTTGCGGAGGGACTGACTGTCAGTCAAGATCAGCAAATTGGTTCTACTGTGGCAATTGTCAGCAATCCAGTTTGCAGCAGACATCATTACCTGGCATTCCTCGTCATAAGATGATGTAATGAATGCACCTTTAGTTTTTAAAATTCTGATTGTGATGATGATGATGAAGATGATGATGATGATGATGATGATGATGATGACGACGATGATGATGATGTGTTAATTGAAACAAACTACTGACACTATTCTGTAACACTCCTACTAATCTTTCCATTGCGCACCACCCTCTAAAAAACTGCCACAATCACTGTGCCATTACACAGTCAGAATTCGGATACCCCCTTTTTTTTGTTCTTTATTCTTTTGAGTTTTTTTCTCGCTATGGAAAGGTTATTTGTGAGAATATCCCACGACATTGGAACATTTTCCTGTTCTGTGGAACAGACTCAAAAGTGTGTGAGCTTGCAAAAGTGGTGAGACGCCGAGGGGAAAAGGGGGGGGGGGGGAGGGAGGGCTTAACATGGCATTCATGACATGGTATTGCAAACCGCTGCAGGCTGACTGCACAGTTTTTCTCAATGAACAACTGGCACAACAACAAAAAATGCGGGATTTGGAGGAGGAGAGGGGGGAGGGGGGCGCAACTAGGGAAATGTCAGACGCCAGTTTACCGGAAACTACTCTTTATCTCCCCTGAAAGTCACCCTCTGTGTGTG
>NW_004797918.1:366344-368085 GCF_000002075.1 Aplysia californica | reverse complement strand
GACAGACAGACAGACAGACAGACAGACAGACAGACAGACAGACAAAGAGAGAGAGCGAAAGAGAGAGAGAGAGAGCGAGAGAGAGAGAGAGAGTAACCCGGTGTTAGGCAGACAAACAGAAAGACAGGCAGATAGATAGACAGATAGATAGACACATAGACAAAGAGTGAGCGTGTGAAAGATATATATAGAGAGAGAGAGAGAAAAAGAGGGAAAGAATGTATGTATGTGAGTGTATATGTGTGTATGTGTGTGTTTGGGTGTCTGTCGGTTTGCCTTACCACTACTATAATATGTCTCTAAAATAGAGTGCTTTTAACTCAGATGTTGTTGCTTTTTTTATTTTACTTCCTTCTTCTGTACACTTTTCTCAGGGCTTAATAGTCTGCCATTGAATAAACACATATTTTACAAACATCTTTTAAATCCTACACAAAACATATGACTGACTTAACAACAAGTTTTGAATACTAAAAAGAGACTACCTCTATGGCGAGGGAGAAAAAAACAACAAAACAATATCATATTTTTCGGCAAAGCGGAAGGAAACAGAACGGAAATTGTAAAAACAGCATGGTGCCCTGTAATCGGCTGAGAACTCACTCGTTCACCCACACCAACCGCCAAAGTACTCACGACTCACCCACACAGACCGACACATGGCTCACTCACGCATTCACTCAAACATAATCGCGCGCTTTCATCTGACATTTTACTTCCGTTCTCCCGGTACCTTTTGGGTCACGTTCCAAATTTCCATTTTTCCGGCAGGGGGCGGATGAGGAGAGAGGAGGGGGGGAAGGGGTGGGGGTGAGGGGGCTCTTTCCAAAACTGCAGCAGTCTTTTCCGTGTGTACCTCTTTTATCCTACAGGTTACATTGGTATTAATACGTAGAAAGAAAGGAAGGGGCCTTTGTCTCGTTTTTTTCTAATAAGTGTTTTACGGCGCTCGCAACTGCATAAGGTCATATGAGCGGGCGGGACGCATTTTCAGTTGGTGGGAAATTTTGAATTTTGCCCGAAAGGCGGCCGAAGCCGCCTGCTTTAATTTATCTAGATACGTACATGTGTACATTTTGCTTTTAATTGCAGCCATGCATGTAGGCTTACAGACAAAACATTAATGTAGACACGCATAAACACAAATACAAACAAACAACCACAAACACACACACACACACACACACACACACACACACACACACACACACACACAGCGCGCGCACGCACATTAAAACAGCTCTTTTACTTCTATTTTTTAATGTGATTTTTTCTGTGGGTAGGATGTTGTTAAAGAGTAAGAGGACGAGCAGCCCTATGACGGAAACAGCCATGTGGGTCATTCTTATGTGTGTCTTTTCTGTCTCAGACCACTATCATTCTGTGGTGTGATGGTAATGAGTTTCGCCATCACACGGAGAAGACTAGAGTTTGATCCCCATGTGGGGTGGGTTCTTATCGAGTATCTCGATTTCTCCTCTTGAATTTTGTATCCCTTTCAGTCCGGGTTGACCCTGACTGAGGGATGACTTGACAATAACCGAAAAAAATAAATAGACAGCTTTATAAGAAGACAAAAATTACATCATCATAATACAGCGTGCCCTTCAAATCCCAGTTGAGGAATGACAATTGCCCTGTAATTTTCATGCTATTATTGTAAATTATATGCACACCCTGTTCCATGGCTTCTCCCTTTTTCTCCCTTTCTCTCTCACTCTCTCTCTCTCTCTCTCTCTCT
>NW_004797918.1:360572-364177 GCF_000002075.1 Aplysia californica | reverse complement strand
GGGGATGCCTACCGTACGCCTGAAAGGTTGTGACGGGCAAGTGGCACCTCTTGAACTTGGAGGTTGGGCTCCCTGTTGGTGGGAACTTCTCGTGGAAACAAAAGCAAGGAAGAATATCCACGTCCTGTCTGCTGTCTCCCTGTATCGAGAAGAAAGAACTGGCGGGCGGCTCTGGGGCGCCACACTATAATGTATTAATCTCATTTCTCTCTCCTTATGTTTGATGAAACACAGACCCTGTTCGTGTCCTATTTATTTGTTTGTTTATTTGTTTGCTTTTGGTTGGTTTGTTTGTTTGTTTTAGTTTGAGTACGTGTTTTGCGGCACTTCCAACACAGTTCGTATAGGTGCAGAAGATAGGAGGTATTACTAGGGATTAACAAACACAAAAATGAGGAGAGATCAGGACCATAGATGTTTGATAGAAAAGAAGGAGTACCACACCAGAGGACCTATCAACCACCCACGTTTGTTTGTTTGAGTAAAGAGAAGAGCATCAATACAATAACGGTCATTTAGTGCAGGGGAAAACTAAGACAGATAGACAGAGACAACAGAGGGAGAGAAAAAAAAATAGGACCTACAAGTGGAGCCCTCTGACCACCTGCTGTTTCTGTCTACCTATCATGCTTTTTCCTTGCTTCAAAAAGCTGTGGATCTATTGAGGGTTTGTGTTTCTTTAAACATAACGCGAAAGAAATGAGAGTATAAATTAATGTTTTATGGTGAGAAACTCTATGACTGTTCATCTATGTATGTGTCTGTTAAATCTATTTATATGTTTGATCTTACGGACAACGGGGAGGCATAATATAAGAAAACCAAAGACAAAGAAAGAGGAAAGTTGGACCTAATACGAATTATAATGGGAGGTGGACTTCGACACTGCCATCAAGACCAACCTAGTATAAAAAGAATGCACCGTTCCAACAGAAAGATCCAGATACTTAATTTTTTTAAAAATTAATCCATCCTGGAATCGAACTCGGGTGTTCTGGGTGTAGCAGTGCAGCGCCTTACTAATTCAATACACACGCGGGTATAGAAAGGTATATTATAATAGATAAATAGATAGAAAGATATATAGGTGGATAGAGGAAGAATTATGATATACAGGCGTACACAAAAGTGAAATTTATGTCAAACAGATAGACAGATCGATATAATACTCTGAGCTGAACGCAGCGCTATCCACGTCATCCATCCTACTTGCACTGCGAAGCCTTAGCGTCCCTCTATGTAGGTCTGCACGTCCTGGAAATGAAACACACAGTTAAGTTACAAAAGTGCATTAGAGAGTTTACACCTGAACGTCACGTGAGATACTACAGTGGCCTTCTCTCCCAATATCATATAATAAAACAGGTATGGATGAACTACTGCCCGCGGGCCAAAATCAGCATGTGAGCAGTTTGACCCACGAGTCGACCCCATAATTAATAATGAATGTGACCCACATTGAGTTGATAATTTAATTTGGGTTGTTGTTTTTTTTAACTTTCCGTGTTGATAATTATAATAAAAAACAATAGCCGCGATCATCTTTTTTCTCCTGTTTTGGCTCGCAAGATAATGGTATCGCTTAATCCGACCGTCGACTTGGGCAGGCTTGCTCATACCTGATTTAGAACACTTTTTTGTATACACGTTTTATTTATTGCATTATTCGTTGTTTCGGCAGCTTGGAGATCTCCGTTGATAGTTTGGCGTGTGTAATGTGTGGCTTGCTCCTTCTTTGCTGTCAAACATCGATCGTCCTTATCTCTCTTCCTTTTTTTTGTTTGTTACTATCTTGCAATACCCTTAATCATCGGAACTTATATGACTTTACTGTATTTACAAGAACTGTAAAACTTTAACTAAAACAAATAAATCATGGAGATCTCTAGTGAGCTCAGAGATAAAAATAATCTGCTGACTCAGCAGGAGTTCAGCTCCCCCATCTCTGGGGTGCCACTCATTCGCCACAACTTTTCTGTCTGGTGTACTGGATGCGTCTTTATTCCATGCCTTTTTTATTTTCTGCTCACCTTTTCTCACCTCAATCTGATCTGGCAAATTGGTATCCAGTTTGGCTTCGGCCTGACATAGATACATACTCGTATCACAGTCCTTCTGCTGGAGCGTTGTATCCCTCTCAGTTCTGGTTGGCCCTGACAGGCACGGTCGAAAGCCTGCATCCTTAATGCTTTAACTTGTGTCGATGGGGGCTTAAAATCACCGACATTAATTTTTGTAATGCCTCCATCAACACAGTTGTGTCGGTGCCAACCCCGGCCTATAATAGAGGAATACAACTTTTACGTATTGCTTTTCACTTGATCATCTGGTCTGTGTCTGATTGGGGTTTAGATGTTAGGTACCAAGACCTTCTTGTTTATTCGTTCCATTTCTTGTATTTTTTTTATATAATCCACTCTGTTATTTCACTACTCTTATTCTCATCACTTTGGGAACCCCCCACCCAAAAGGACCCGTTCAAATGAGATTTCCCTACCGGCCTGCACAGCGAGACAATGATTGTGCTAAGAGTACTGCTGTCGATTTTGCTACTAAGTAAAACACCCTCCTAAACCTAAACATAGATACATGTACTCCTATATTAAGTGAACAAAAGCCCCGGTGTTGAGCCCAGACCACACGGCACATAGGTTGTGGTTGGTTGGCCGGTGCACTGGAGTGGTTTGCCCTTTCTTTCCTGTCGAACGTCTATCGTCCTTATCTCTCTTCCTTCTTTTGTGTGTTACTTTTTTGTAACACCTCTAATATTCTGTACTTATGACCTCATTGTGTTGCAAGTGTCGTTGTTGAGCCCAGGCATGGGTGGTTGGCGGGTGATCTGGTGTGCTTTGCTCTTCTCTCCTATCAAACATCTATTGTCCTCATCTCTAGTCCTTCTTGTGTGTGTTTCTTATTTTCTTGTAACACCTCTAATCTTCTGTACTTATCACCTCATTGTGTTAAAAGTGTCATAAAATTGTACTAATTTTTTAAACTAAAAAAAGCACACGGGTGTCTACCTATGATTAACAATTTTTCTGACATTTATTATTTACTAACCATACATTTCAGTTTACCGCTTTGCCCTGATGCGGTTTTGTGCGGACACCATAGGGCCAACGTCCAACGTCCCTCCAACTAGGGACCCAAGTCCCCTGCTGGCTGTTTGCCACTGTTACACCACGACCTGTCTGTGGAAGGATTAGCACAATTTTTCCTTGTTCGCCTCGATTTCTGTCAAGCTGTCTTTTGTGGCGACCTGCCGCCCCAGTGTCCAGTCCGGCAAGACAAAAATAAAAAAAACAAAAAACTGAAGTGTTGCCCGCCTTCAAAATGACCTACTTGCAGGGCGTTCAACTCAAAGAAGAAAAACTATGCTTTTCCACGTCAACATGCGATTTAACCTCTCTGTTACCTCCGTATTTGCTCTTCCACCCTCGCAAGTTTGCACTGTTCTCAAGATCGGAGCACGTCATATTTACCTAAGCCTTACTCGCTGAGATAGGGGAGACACTGTCGAACGCACTCTGTGTGCGAATGTGCGCGTATGTGCGTATGCCTGTGTGTGTGTGTGTGTGTGTGTGTGTGTGTGTGTGTGTGTGTGT
>NW_004797918.1:359505-359962 GCF_000002075.1 Aplysia californica | reverse complement strand
GTATATTATTATTGCGCTACAAGCTAAAGGCAGCAAGACAATGTAAGACATAATATTAATAACCTAAGGTCGTGCTTGTCAACTTTTATGTTTATGGCCAGCACCTACTTTTGCTACTTTCAAAGACGCTAAAATCTTCATACTGCCCACCTACGTGTTTTTTCAAGCCGGGCATAAAATGACACCTCATATGTCACTACCCAGGTGATCTCTATCGCCCACCAAAATTATTAAATCGCCCACGAGTGGCCGATATAGACCAGACTGGCAAGCACTGACCTCGTAAAATAAAGACTGATATTATACTAGGTCAAATAATTAATTTTCCAACCAGGAAATTAAATCCATATATTTTTTACACTGAGCGAAGACTTCATGTGGGTGGTTGGCGGGTGCTCTGGTGTGGTTTGCTCCTTCTTTCCTCTTAAACATCTATCGTCCTTATCTCTCCTCCTTC
>NW_004797918.1:354711-358357 GCF_000002075.1 Aplysia californica | reverse complement strand
GGGGGGGGAGAAAAGAGAAAGAAAATGAGAGAAAATTGGTGGAGATAAGAACATAAGACAGCCGATCCCGTGGAATGCGCAAACTTTATCACAAAATGTGTTCATTATTGGGACAGCGTCTCCGACCTTCAGAGAGACCATGCTCTGGCCAGTCAGCCCCATAGATTTTGTAACGCATGTCAATATTTCCTGTAGAATGAATCACTTTCGAAACTCGCGACCTGTGGGAAAACTATTTCACCCCACACTGGTCTCATTCAAGAAACGATTAATTTAACAGTTGTCACTGGCTTTAAATTTAGAGCTCATCGAGAAATACCTTGCGAAATTTCAAAGTGAAACATCGCTGAGGGGGAGTTGGATTTTCACTAGGAGGAGGAGGAGGTGGAGGAGGAGGAGGAGGAGGAGGAGGAGGAGGAGGAAGAGGAGGAGGAGGAGGAGGTAGGCAGTAGGCACGATAACGAGGAATTTTCACCACAGCTCTGTTGTGGATCTGACTGCAAACATTACGTAGGGGTTGGGGGATGGGTTAGTTGAGTACGTTGTAACATCGAGTAGAAACTCTAACAGCCACATTTCGCCATAACTGGAGAGACATACACCATTGTGGTTGAGTTCTTTTATTTCCTTTTTCTTTTCTTTTCTTTTTTCTTTCTTTCTTTCTTTTTTTTTTTTTACAGCCAACTGGCGTTAAAGTCAAAGCGAACACATTTTGCAACACCTCTGTTGTAGCGACAAACACAGAATAGTGAGGAAAAAAATCAAATAAATCTTGTCTCGCTCCCATCGACACGATCAGATTATTATTTAGGAGGTGGGCTTCTTCTTTCCTATGAAACATCTATCATCCTTATCTCCCCTTCTTCTTTTTTATGTTTGTTATTTTCTTGTAACACCTCTAATCTTCTGGCGCTCATATGACCTTGTGCAGTTGCGAGCGCCGTAAAAACCTCTACTAAAACTAAAAGGAGGTGGGCTTCGAACTGCCTGTCAGGGCCAGGCCCGCTGAGAGGGATACAACGTCCCAATTTTTAAAATCCGAAATGTAAAAAAACAATTCTCTTATTCGACACGGGAATCAAATTCAATTCATTTGTGTGCGACAGCAAAGCGCCTTTATCTAACCGTTACACCAAAGACACTGGTCAATAAGAAAAAAAACTTGCGAGGAAATGAGGAATCGACAGAAATGTAGAGCAGGTGTTAAGTCTGAAAAAAACCTGTGCGTCACTCACTGGATCTTGCTCACCCCCAGGGGAGAAAAATAACCGCTATACAGTGGCGTCAAAAGGAAACTTGAAAATGTAATCACCCAACCATCGTGTTATAGCCTTGTACTACCAACTAATGCAGACACCAATTTAAAGCTTAATAAATTCTTCATAATCTGACCTATTAATAATTCATCTATGCTAGGAGACGTCCGGGATATGGTCACTCAAAACTAACATTAAAAAATCAAAAGAAACGTAAAATTGTCTTCTCACCTGTATTGAGGAGCATCAATATTGATAGAATGGACAAACATTGCATATCCAATGGATGGAGAATTTTGTATCTGCAATAAATAATATTTTTTACGATACTTTGTTACTATAGTTCCAAACAAAGCGGAAAATAGAGCAATCACAAATATCACGCAAAACGTGGACTCAACATTAAATGTGCTCATTGTTATTTAGCTTAACAACCATTGGTTTTGTGTAGTGCATGAACTCTTTAGGCATCGACTTTATTAAATTTTGGACATAGTTATCTGTCCTTTCATCCCAAATGCCACTGAGAGTTACAAAGGGTCTGGATTGGGAGCAAAGTCGCTTTCCTTCAACTGCTGTTTCATGGAACTTCACATATACCTGTAGGTATCATATCAGGGCTATTTACAGGTGACCAATCCAAAAAGTGTCTGGTGGCATTGGCTCTGTGAGAAAGCGCTTTGCTATGCAAGAAGATGTCTACTTAAATGAGACCATGAGGAAAATAAGGTTAAGACATGACGTCCCAGCACATGCGCGATCTAGTCCACTAAACCAAGCCATCCAGTGATTCTTACGATGGCGATTTTGTTCTTTCCACCCCAGACCACCCAAACCGTTGGCATTTACATGGCCTCTGTTTCTCATTGATAATGATTATATATTCAAAATCTAACTAACAAAGTCCATGAGCAAACAAAAAACGTTTCGTGCTCACCACGAAGCCAATAGTTCCGAAACAAAAATAAAATCATACTAATGAGCACATATTATGTATTATTAAAGTCCAGGTTTTGCGTGGTATTTGTAACTGCTCTGTTTTCCATTCTGTTTGAAAATATCATATGAAGATGATGTTCAATGCAGAGACGTTAATATTCTTTTTTCATTTGATATTTAATGCATGTCCAGTCCCCCTATGTTGATGACCCTCAAAATACATGCAAACATACTTTTACGCTTCTTTGATTTCGCCAAATTTTGCCAAGTCTGATTTTTTAGGTCAATTTTGAGAGACCATATCTCGGGTGTTTCTTAACATAAATGGATTATTAAAGTTTCAGATGAGGCAGAAGGTGGTGTCGGTAGCCTAGTGGTTAGACTTCCGGACTCGTAATCTTGAGATTGCGGGTTCGGGGGTTCGAGCCTCAGCTCGGTCCGACGTTGTGTTCTTGGGAAAGGCACTTTACACGAATTTCCTATTTGGCTCGGTCCTTTCGGAGATGGACGTTAAACTCGGAGGCCCCGCCTCTTAAATAACCAAACAGTGTTGATAGGGGCGTTAAACCTACACCATTTTTTTCAGATGATGCAGAATTTATTTAGGTTAAATTGATAATAATATGCTGTATGAGTGGGTAGAGCAAGACTTTAACACGATGATTGGGTGACCACAAGTTTCTTTTGGACGCCACTGTATATGCTATACTAACAGTTATAAAACCTTCAACTGTGTTTTTATGTAGTCCCCATCGACACAATTTAAATCATTCAGGAGGCGGACTTCCGCCCCTGCAATAAACATTCTCCCCACTCGGGCAGCGAGCTCGGTTCTCCTGTGTGCAACAGCGAAGAAACTAACCGCTCCACCACAGTCAGATCCGGACTGATAAAAAAAACGAAGAATGGATAGAAATGGACAGCAGGTGTAAAGTCAGGTGGGACAGTAGAGGAAGTGCGTCACTATATTGGCTATTACTCACCCACCCACCCCTTCCAGGACGACAGAAATAACCACTACGTACTAACAGTTGTTACAAAACCGACATACTGTGATCAGCATCCTCCAAAGCACAGAAATAGTATGGTTATAAAACCTTGAATAGAATTCCTCTCCCGCTCACCAAGATACCGAGCTTTTAAATTTTAATGATACTTTCCAATCCCGTCAATATCGGTACAGTTATACAAGCTTGTGAACAACCTGAATGCCACCCGGGATTGCCTAGTTAGCCCCTAAGCTAGTTGGCGGATTGTGTTCTCTGACAAATTATAGTGACAACAAAAGGGAGGATCGTTTGTGAAATGATTGTTATTTCTTTCGTTAGTTTATTTTCTGTACCTTGCCTCTTTCTATAAGGTGTATCGAATGAAACGCGGGAGGGGAGGGGGGGGAGAGGGAGGCATTTGGCGGGGGAAGCGCATGTGTGTGCATGTGTGTGTGTGTGAAT
>NW_004797918.1:353534-354556 GCF_000002075.1 Aplysia californica | reverse complement strand
AGAGAGAGAGAGAGAGAGAGAGAGAGAGAGAGAGAGAGAGAGAGAGAGAGATAGAGAGATAGAGAGATAGAGAGAGAGACATGTGTGTGTATTAGTCTCCAATTATATGTTAAGAAAAGAATGAAGATGTGATATTATGTGAGAATGCAGTTGTAGAGGTAAGCAGATATTTATGATATATGACGAAAAAAAAATATAATAATGCAGAATCTAGTCAGTACACGGCCGACTTCTAAGAGTTAAGGATGCACCTAGCGGACCTATATGTCGCAAAAACCTTTTTTCCAAATACAGGCCCACGACTTGCTTCTTCTTTGTAAATATAACAACTATCCTATGATGGTGTGCACACTTGTCCGGCTCAGCGGATTTTGTGCAACGACAGACAATCGTGCAAGATTTTGTTTTATGGAATTATACGATTTCACTTTTGCATTGGTTGGTCCTGTCTACAAAAACAAACGAGGTTCGATTTGTATGGGGTTGGGGTTTTTTTTTAACCTCATTTTGCATTTTACCTTTTTAAATTTGTGTTTGATTGTTTTGGGTGGTTGTTGTTGCTGCTGTTGTTGCTGCTGCTCTGTTGTTGGTGTTTGTTTTGATCATCATCAATCATCATCATTATTTTAGTAGTAGTAGTAGTAGTAGTAGTAGTAGTAGTAGTAGTAGTAGTAGTAGTAGTAGTAGCAGTAGTAGTAGAAGTAGTAGTAGTAGTAGTAGTAGTAGTAGTAGTAGAAGTAGTAGTAGTAGTAGTGTTCTCCTCTGTTATGTCTAATAGGTATGCTTATATCAGATTGTTGTTTTTTCCTCGATCTCATCAAAAAATTCGAAAAGTAGGACAAGTGTAGACACGATCTTACGAACTGACTCCACTACTTACACTTGGAACAGCGTTGTCGTAGGTAACCTCATTGATAATTCCCATCAGTCTTCACAGACTCTATAATTACATTCTTTTTTGAGTGAGTTAACGTGCACTCGCGCGCCCGCGCACGTGTGTGTGTGTGTGTGTGTGTGTGTGT